>NW_026876712.1:0-20011 GCF_032173495.1 Musca vetustissima
ATCATCACCATCGTCGTTGTCGTCGTCATGTATATAACAAACTTAGAGATTATCGACTTCCATTCAATAAACTAACACTAATTAACTAAAGTAACAATTAAAGTCTTTGTTTTGCACAAAACTTTCTGTGGAAATCTTCCGTCCATGGAAGTCCATCTGTTCAATGTAATCAAAGTGTCTTTTGATGACCACTAAGAGTTTAACTATAATGCTGTTGTAGATACAACATCAAATCGAATGATGCAATAAAGATAACATACATAGTCGACAAATGAGTTGTTGTCGTTGTTGTTATAACTATATATGTTCAAATTGTAAGAGATTATGTGTGTGTGTATATATGAATTAATAAACACACATACACATATGTCGGAAACATATACGATATATTATGTGTGTAAAGTAGTACCCAATCATCGTACATTTTTTAAAAAATATTTATTATTATACCCTTCACCACACTGTGGTACAGGGTATTATGTCTTTGTGCATATGTTTGTAACAGGAAAAGGAAACGAGATAGACACATGGTTCCTTTTGAGAATATGCATAGAATGACTTTCTAAGTCGATTTATGCATGTCCGTCCGTCCATCTGCCCGTCTGTCTGTCCATGTTAAATTGTAAACAAAGTACAGGTCGCATTTATGATCCGAATTGGATGAAATTTGGCACAGGTCACTTATTTGGCAGAAGGACGAACCCTATTGAAATTGGGAAAAATCGCTTCAGATTTAGATATAGCTCCCATATATGGGCAATATTGCCATTTTTTTAATATTCCATTTTCAAAAAATCAGCTTTTTTGTTTTTGTGGCACATCAATGATTTTTGGTACACATATAGAGAAAAATGTTCTGACTCCGAAACCGTTCGCGATCAAATTTTTGGTTGATGCGCGCAAAAGTTATCGAGGTTTTAATTTTGGGCATAAGAAAAAAATCTTAAAATTACGCCGTTTATTATATTGACCAAAAACTTTGATATATATCTTCCTCCGTAAAATAAGAATATGAATATATTATAATAATCACGATAAAGTTGCACATATTCGCGAAATATGAGAAAAATAAAAAATATAGCAGATTACATCAATATTTTCATTATCATACACACACCTAAAAATTAATTTAAAAATATCTACATAATCTAAACACCACTATGAATCAAATGATATCAAAATCACACAAGTCCGTGTAGCGGTTTCTAAATCACAGCGACAACAAAACAAGATATCGAGGAAAAATATTTGTTTTTGGTTCGAAAAAATAATTTCATCATATTTATTTTTTTAATTTTATACAAGAAATTTCAATAAAAAAACTATATTACCCGAATTTCGCCGAAAAATTGACATATATAATAATAATCACTTTTTGTGTATAAGTATACGCCTTGCGGATTATATCAAGACCCTTCCGATAAATCTTAGAATTCTATAAATAGGAATAAATCTTAAAATAAAATAATATTATGAAATATACATTTTAAATTGCGTGTAAATCGCGTAGTTCTCAAAATCATTTGATGCGCATGCGGTTTCAAGGAAGTACTGAAGTTTATCTGCCAATCCATATATATTTTGCGAAATTTCAATTGACGGCTAAGATGTGACACACGTTACATTGAAGTACCCAAAAAATCGTAAAACGCGAATAATTTCCGAAAACTCCATATGCCATTAACGCGCATCCGATTTCGGTGTGCACCCTAAAAAAATACAATGTGGTTTCAATGTGGTCCATTAAGAACCATGGATGTGCGAGCAAAATCTATTTTTGAGATAAATTGCGTACATCTCTCTTTCGGCTGAAGTTTTTAAAGTTATCTTTTCGAAAAAGATCAAAATCCGTATGAGGTCATTTATTGAAGCGGAAATGATACACAGAAAACGCAAATAAATCCGCGATATTTTCAAAAACATTTTTTGCCAAATTTCGTGTTTTTGGAAGACCAGTTCCCGCCGTTCTAGTAGATGGATTTTCACGAAGAAGATTTTATATCATCCGAAACGTAAAAAACCTTATTGAACCTTATTGATCTAAAAATTTGGCCCAAAAATAGGTTTTTTAGAAATTTGATCGCACAAAATTCGCACCTTCGGATGAGTATTACTCTGAAGCTGTTCATACTACATACACAAAATACATATCAAATTACGCAGATTCGCGACTACAATAATCTTATAATCGATTTTTATAAATTCCTGTTTGCGTATTAAAGCTAGAAGTAAAATTAAAAAAAAACACTCAAAATCGAGCTTCAAAATGTCAGCATCATTTAAAGGTAGATGTAGAAGCCATTTTGTTGGCTTCCAGTTTTATTTTGACACGAAGACCGTGCAATGAGTGGCTTAGTCACAAATCGATAGAGAACATAAAAAAACTGGTTCGCCTCAACGCCTTTTTACACATTTTTTTTACATTAAAGTAGACACAGCTTCCACCAAAATAAAGTTTGGAGGTCAATATCATGAACAGTTTGCAACGACAGATCAATTAACCCAAAACTATTCACTTTATACCATATACTTAAGTAGTTCCCGAGTTATAAAGGGGTGAACCTCCGCTTCAGCTATGTTAAAAAATTGGCAATATTGCCCATATATATTCCGAAATTTGGCATAACGTACTTAATTGAGACTAATGTGATGTCTGCCAAATTTCGTGCAAATCGGTCCAGATATAGATATAGCTCCCATATATAGTTTCGTCCGATTTTATGCAAATGGTGCACCAAAGTCCCTATATATCTTTCGATTTGCACGAAATTTGGCATAACGTACTTAATTGAGACTAATGTGATGTCTGCCCAGATTCGTGAAAATCGGTTCAGATTTAGATATAGCTCCCATATATAGTTTCGTCCGATTTAAGGTAAATGGTGCATCAAAGTACCTATATATTTTTCGATTTGCTCGAAATTTGATATATAGTACTGAATTATGTCCGGAATGATGTGTGCTAAGTTTCGTGAAAATTGGTCCAAATTTAGATATAGCTCCCATATATAGTTTCGTCCGATTTAAGGTATATGCTGCACCAAAGTCCCTACATTTCCTTCGATTTGCACGAAATTTGGCAAAGAGAACTGAATTGGGTCCAGAATGATGTGTGCTAGGTTTCGTGAAAATCGGTTAAGATGTAGATAAAGCTCCCATATATATTTTCGTCCGATTTAATGTTAATGGTGCACCAAAGCCCCCATATATTTTTGATATCCACGAAATTTGGCATAGCGTACTGACTTGATGCTGGAATGATGTGTGCTGAGTTTCGTGAAAATCGGTTCAGATCAATATATATATAAATATATATTATATAATATTTTACCAATTTTCTTATATTGTATATCGTACTGAATTCAGTCCAGAATGATGTGTACCAATTTTTGTAAAAATCGGTTGAGATTTAAATATAGCTCCCTCATATATTATCGATTAGTTTTAAGTAATTGACCCACCAATGAACCAATATATGGCTGATAGGAACAAAACGTACTGGAATTAGTATAATCTCTTTCATTGAAATCGGTTCATATATGGATATAGCTTCCATTTATATTTTCCTCTGATTTCAAGTAAATGGTGCATAAAAATCCTTATGTTTGTCAGATTAACCTGAAATTTTACACAACATCCAAATTGAGCATAGAATAACGTAGTTACGTAGTTCTAGAAGAACATGCATAACCCAAAGGATGTCCTAGTGATATTTGTTTGAAGTCGATTTAAATACCATTGTCCCATTGTAACAAACGAATGACATGACAAGTCGATTCACATTTAGATAAATATCACATATTTTAGTTCATCCAATCTCGTGTTAATAGTCCTATTTAATATACCCATAGTGGTGAAGGGTATCATATAGTCAGCCCCGTCCGACTTTACTACTTTCCTTACTGGTTTAATTTTTTAAGAAGTGTGAATAGTTTTATAAATATTCTTATGCCCTCCACCAAAGGTTGGAGTGTATATTAAATTCAAAATTCCGTTTGCAACAACTCGAATTATTCATCTGAGACCCTATACAGTACACATGTTGATCAGAATAAAATCCTAGACCCATTTAACCATGCCCGTCTGTCTATTGAAATCACGATTTCGAAATATTTAAGATAGAGCTTCGACATTTTGCATATATATTTTTATACCCTTCACCACACTGAGGTACAGGATACATGAAACGAGATAGACACATGATTCCTTTTGAGAATATGCATAGACTGAGTCGATCTATGCATGTCTATCTGAGTCGTCTGGCACAACTCAACTCTGTATGTCTGTCTGGCACAACTCATTTATTGTCACAAAGACGAACCGTACTGAAATTCGAAAAAATCGCTTAGCGTACAGAATTATGTGTGCTAAATTTCGTGAAAATCGGTTCAGATTTAGATAAAGCTCACATATATATTTTCGTCCGATTTAATATAAATGGTGTACCTAAGTCCCTGTATATCTTTCGATTTGGCATAGTGTACTGAATTGAGTCTAGAATGATGTGGTAAGTTTCGTGAAAATTGGTTCAGATTTAGATATAGCTCCCATACATATTTTCGACCAATTGGTACACTAAATCCCTAATGTTTGTCCGATTGACACGAAATTTTGCACAACGTATCAATTCAGACTAGAATGACGTTATTGCGTTTTGTTGAAAGGAATGCAGATGCAGACATAGCTTCCATATATATTTCGAATTGGGATTACATTTTTAACAGAGCGGCATAGCAAATAGCATGTTGATTAGTCCCATTCGTCGCAAACGACTCTAAATGAAATGAAATTTAGCACAGGTTGCAGAAAGGCATGTGTATGGTTTGAAGTTAGTCGATTAACTTATAGATAAATATCACATTTTTAAGTTCGTTCAATTTCATGTTACGATACATATGTAGAATGTACCCATAGTGGTGAAGGGTATCATATAGTCGGTCCAATCCGACTGTACTACTTTGCTTACTGATTATACTCCCAGAATGTTTGGTATTGAAATGGAACATATTGGTCTATATTTAGGTATAGCCCCACAAAACCTTAACCCCAAATATTCGGCATGTAGAATATACCTAAAGTGGTGAAGGGTATCATATAGTCGGTCCAATCCGGCTGTACTACTTTGCTTACTGATTATACTCCCAGAATGTTTGGTATTGAAATGGAACATATTGGTCCATACTTAGGTATAGCCCCATATAACCCTAACCCCAAATATTCGGCATGGTGGCACGCTTTTCAACCGAATTGGTTGCAATTTGAGTTTCCACTTCGGTACAATTTTCATGGTAGCCCCAATAGTATGGACACGTTTTAAGTCATATTTGCTGTAATTTGGGTTCTCATGGTTAACACATTATCTTAAAGAAAAATATCAATACTCTAAGGTGTACACCTTCTACGATAGCCCCTACAGCTCTCCCAAATTTCGGTATTTTTAGGGATTTCGTGCACGTTTTTTTTCACCAAAATGGACTGTACTTTGGTATTTTGAATTGTCATTGAATTATCACTTTTTTGGGTTGCCCACATACAGGGTTGCCCATATTCGACGGACCCATCTGACAATGTCATAACTTTTGACAGAGAAGAAGTCAATTGTGAAAACTCAACGTGCTTTTAAAACATTAAAAAATGTGAGAAGTGCGCCTTCTAAGAACACCATTAAGCGTTTATACGATCGGCCGAGAATATCGCTGCCGTAGAGAGATACGTTTTGGATAAGCCCATTAAAAAGCATTCTTATGGGAATTTTTGACACGTCTTTCAACAGAATGGTCTGTAATTTGCTACTCTATCTTAGTAGTTGGTAGACAATTTTGTGCCAATCTGCCTAACTTTGGGCCTTTGGTGCACCTTTTACTTATAATCGGACGAAACTATATATGGGAGCTATATATAAATATGAACAAAATTTTCCCAATTTAAATAGGGTTGGACCGATCCAATTTTTGGTATGGCCCCACAAAACGGTACAAACGCATTTTCGGTATTTAGAGACTTTTTTTAGTCTCTAAAATTTATTCATACATTGTCATCCTCTCACAGTATGTACCGTTGATCCCAAATTTATCCTGGGACTACTCTTTCTAGATGCACATACTTCCTGGCACACCTGGGTGGGGATGTTCTATCCAGCCCATTGTTACGCAGACTTAAAGGAGACGATGATACTCGTCTCCTCATGTAAATGATGCGGAGCAGACCTGCACTCCATAGCTGGCTCCAGACCGTCCTATCGTAATTCGATTTCAATGCGTTCTGGTGGGAGTGGAATACCGAAAAGAAAGAGGTTACACAGAGATGTAACTCCACCGTGGGGACCTCTTACAGGGTTTAAAAGCTAGCATTCTCGGCGTCCTCAAACAGTATGACCTGACAGCAGGTATTAAAGACATTTTATGGGTCAGGTGCACATATCCTGTTTTGATTTAGTCCTGGACTTATATGTGTGGAGATGGTGTACAACGCTGTTGTTGTAGTATGTTGCTTCCGGAACCCATGCTGATGATTCGCCACTATTTTCCCTAATGTTGGCGAGGAATTTTGCCCGAAGAGTAGCTTTCGACAAATTAAGCCGGAACTGAAATCTCGGCATAAGGCACCAGTTAATCGATAGTTTGGCAAGCATCCCGATAATGTCAGGGCAGAGCGTAGAGCACTACGAAATTTAAGATCTCTTCCCGCCGAAGATGTATATAAGTATTCATTGACAATGGACATCTTCGTCTTCTATATGAAGCGTTATTTATTTTTAGGTTTTTCATGGAAATTTACATACAGTGTGTAACATTGCCGAATGTATTCTCAGAATTCGCGAACAGCTTATTCGATTTAAATTCATTAATAAATTAATTATTATTCAGATTAAAATTTATAATTCCCGGAACTAAGATGTGCTTTCCATACAATGTATTCTATGTGTATATTCGTGTTAAGAGAAATACAAGGGACAATGTATGTAAAAACTAAGTTATTTCTCATGTTTATCGAATGTGTAACTAAGTCATTGACTGCAAAATACTGAGAATAACACGAGACCCAATTTGAAAAATACAAACACACACATTTACATTCATCACTTCTACCCAAATAATGTACATATTTCGAACATTTGTTTTGTTACAGCAACAAAAACAAATATATTGACATTATACAATGTAGTTGTAGCTGTTTGTCATTGTAGTTCGGGGGAGGGGTGCTGCAAAACATGATGTATTTCCTCTTCAATACAAATAAATTTTATTAAACAATTGCATATCTCTGAACCAATAAAGTTTTGTATTTTATTGATTTCCTGAATATATTTACGAACATGAATTTGTTTATATGTTTGGCTGGGAGTGTGTGTGTGTTTGCATGCTACTGCTTGTTATTTTCTATGTAGTTGTATAGAATTTCTATTCTATAATTCACATTCATGCGATAACAATTCTTTCTAGTTGTCTTGCACATATGGACATACAACTAAATGCGATACAATAGGGTGGGTGGAAAATTTAAAGAAAATATTAATATAAAATTGCATCGATTTTTGGACAGTGCATTGAAACTGTTGTAAAATGTCTTAAATTGGTTGGGAATTTTTATCGTTCCGCAAATTAAACGGGCTAGTTATATAAAACGTATACCAACATAGAGTATTTTCTGGGAAGAAGTAATTTATTCACCAGAAATCTCATTTGCTAAATTAAAGCCCTAAAGAACCCGCAAATGACAGCATAAACAAAGGGAAAATGCGGTTAATATAATCAAAAATAACGAAAAGTGGATTTTGTAAAAATGCCTTTTGGTGTTCGCTCTTCATGAACTCAAAATGCCAAATCACATTCACTTTGGCGTGAAAATTTCTATAAATGTATTAGCAAATGTTACTGAAATGAGACGGGTTGAATTTTCAATGTAGGTGGGCCTAAATAAAAACGCTGTATATAAATTACCTATATTGATAATTTTCGGCATGGGTGTATATACCAACCTCGTAATACCACCAGTGAGCGGAGCACTACCACAAAACTCTTCAATCAATTTCATCCCATAAATAGCATCTGATCATCACCGACAATTATAGGCACCGAATTTGACCTTGACCGGAACTCCTTGTAAAATTTCAAAGCGATCGAAATGTATGGTAATAATAATACTAAACAATATCAGAATAGGTATACCTCTGCAAATATTTACGCAGAACTCCTATGTGTGAGTACATATAACAACATATCGGTGTTTATATAAAGGCCAATCAATCTGTATGCACATCGTGCTGATAGAGACATAATAAAACCAGTAAGGAAAGTAGTAAAGTCGGACGGGGCCGACTATATGATATCCTTCACCACTATGGGTATATTAAACAGGACTATTAGCATGAAATTGGATGAAATAAAATATGTGATATTTATCTAAATGTGAATCTACCTAGATCTATCCATAAAAAAATGTAAATCGACTTCAAACAAATATAAATAGGTCATCCGTTGTCTGTACTTCTAGAAAACAAAACTATATAATTGTATGCTCAATTTTGTACGATGTGCAAACTTTGATGTCAATCTGACTAACATGAGGAGTTTGATGCCCAATTTACTTGAAATCGAGCGAAAATATATATGGTGCGTCAATTACTTAAAATCAATCTATAATAAAAAGGGCTATATCTATCTAAATCTGGACCTATTTTCACGAAACTTGGCTGACATCATTCTAGACCTAAATGATTAGGCTGTACCTAATTTCGTGCAAATCGAAAGATACATAGGGACTTTGGGGCACCATTTACATGAAATCGGATGAAACTATATATGGGAGATATATCTAAATCAGGACCGATTTTCATGAAACTGGGCACACATCATTCTAGGCTCAATTAAGTACGTTATGCCAAATTTCGTGCAAATCGAAGGATATATAGGGACATTGGTGCACCATTTACATGAAATCCGACGAAACTATATATGGGAGCTATATCTAAATCTGGACCGATTTTCTCGAAAGTTGGCGACATCATTCTAGGTTCAATTCAGCACGTTATGCCAAATTTCGTGCAAATCGAAAGATATATAGGGACTTTGAGGCAACATTTACATGAAATCGGACGAAACTATATAAGGGAGCTATATCTAAAACTGGACCGATTTTCTCGAAACTTGGCAGACATCACTCTAGGCTTAATTCAGTACGTTATGCCAAATTTCGTGCAAATCGAAAGATACATAGGGACTTTGGTGCACCATTTACATGAAATCGGACAAAACTATATATGGGAGCAGACATCATTCTAGGCTCAATTAAGTACGTTATGCCAAATTTCGTGCAAATCGAATGATATATAGGGACTTTGGTGCACCATTTACCTTAAATCGGACGAAACTATATATGGGGGCTATATCTAAATCTGGACCGATTTTCTCAAAACTTGCCAGACATCATTCTAGGCTCAATTCAGTACGTTGTGCCAAATTTCGTGCAAATCGTAAGATATATAGGGACTTTGGGGCACCATTTACATGATATCGGACGAAACTATATAAGGGAGCTATATCTAAATCTGGACCGATTTTTACGAAACTTGGCAGACATCATTCTAGACCTAAATGATTAGGCTGTATCAAATTTCGTGCAAATCGAAAGATATATAGGGACCGTTTACATTAAATCGGTTAAATATATATATAGAAGCTATATCTAAATCTGAACCGATTTTTCCCAATTTCAATAGGGTTCGTCCTTGGGCCGAATAAGTGACCTATGCAAAATTTCATCCAATTCGGATCATAAATGCGACCTGTACTTTGTTTACAATTTAACATGGACAGACAGACAGACGGACGGACGGACATGCATAAATCGACTTAGAAAGTGATTCTATGTATATTCTCAAAAGGGACCATGGGTCTATCTCGATTATTTTTGCCTGTTACAAACATATGCACAAAGACATAATACCCTGTACCACAGTGTGGTGAAGGGTATAAATAGTATTTGGTAGATATATTGGTACCTTAAAATGTGGTTTACCCCAAAACATTGGCTTATATAGCTTATTTTGCCAGAGGTCAATTTTGCTGACGACAAACATGGAGGGATAGCGCTCCTAAGATTTTATAGGGTCCTCAAAGACAAGAAATTGATTTTAACGTTTTAATGGATTTTCTCACCCCAAATATTATCGGTTATATGATCCGAATATCCGTTTCACAAATTCAGAAACCATTCATTCATTATACCCTTCCTTGTGCATATGTTTGTAACAGGCAAAAGGAAACGATATAGACCCATGGTTCCTTCTTAAAATATGCATAGATTCACTTTTTGTGTCGATGTATGCATGTCCGTCCGTCTGTTTATCTTAAATTGTAAACAAAGTACAGGTCGCATTTACAGTCCGATTTGGATGAAATTTGGCACAAGTCACTTATTTGGCCCGAAGCCTATTGAAATTGGAGAAAATCGGTTCCGATTAGGGTATAGCTCCCATATATATGTTCGTCCGATTGTAGGTAAATGGTGCACCAAAGTCCCAGAAAATCATTCAATTTGCACGAATTTTGCCATGACGTGTGCTAAAATTCTTGAAAATCAGTTCGGATTTAGATATAGCTCCCATATATAGCTTCGCCAGATTTTAGGTGAATGGTGCACCAATGTCCCTGAAAATCATTCGATGTACAAGCATTTTGGCATAGCGTAACTGAATTAAGTCTAGAATGATGTGTGCTAAGTTTCGTGAAAATCGGTTCAGATGTAGATATAGCTCACCTATATATTTTCGCCCGATTTTAGATAAATGGTGTATAGCAAAGTCCCTGCAAATATTTTGATTTGCACGAATTTTGGCATAGCGCACTGAGTTTAGTCTGGAATGATGAGTGCTAAGTTTCGTGAAAATCGGTTCAGATTTAGATATAGCTCCAAATATATTTTCGCCCGATTTTAGATAAATCTTGTACCAAAGTCCCTTAAAATCAATAGATTTGCACGAATTTAGAAATAGCGTACTGAATTGAGTCTAGAATGACTTGCGCTAAGTTCGTGAAAATAGGTCCTGATTTAGATATAGCTCCCATATATAGTTTCACTCTATTTTAAGTAAATGGTGCAACAAAGTTCTTTTTTTTTTTTTTTGGCATAGCGTACTATATTTTGGCATAGCGTACTAAATTAAGTCTAGAAACGTGTGTGTTAAATTTCGTGAAAATCCGTTCAGATTTAGATATAGCTCCCATATATATTTTCGTCCGATTTTATGAAAATGGTGCACCAAAGACCCTATATATCCATCGATTTGCACGAAATGTGAATTTATAAGTTAATGATGAACTCAAAATGTGGCCGAATGCACAAAATATACTGAAATAAGTGTAACTTAACATGTCACAAGTTTCGATGAAATCGGTTGACATTTCGACATGTTGCTTTAAATTTATTTACAAAATGTTGTCCCATTGTAAGAAGCAATTTTATATCTGACCAACATTTGGTATAGGCTACAGAATGACGTGTTTAATTTTATGTTAGTGGTCCCTCCTTTCATGTTAGTGGTTTGTAACAGGCAAAAGGAAACGATATAGATACATTGTTTCTAAGAATATGCACTTTCTAAGTCAATTTATGCGTGTTCGTCCGTCTGTCTGTCCATGTTAAATTGTAAACAAAGTACAAGTCGCATTTATTATTCGAATTGTATGAAATTTGGCCCAAGGACGAACCCTTTTGAAATTGGGAAAATCGGTCCAGATTTAAATATAGCTCCCATATATATTTTCGTCCGATTAAAGGTAAATGGTGCACCAAAGTCCCTAAAAATCTCTCGATTTGCACGAAGTTTGGCACAGCGTACTGAATTCAGCCTAGAATGATGTGTGCTAAGTTTCGTGAAAATCAGTTCAGATTTATATATAGCTCCCATATATATTTTCGTCCGATTTAAGACAATTGGTGCACCAAAGTCCCTATTTATCTTTCGGTTTGCACACTATAAAACGTTGTATCATTGACCGATCTGGCAATTGTTCAAAAAAGACGCATCCACAATTGTTTACAATGGAAAAATTAGAAATGTGTGCTTTCATTGTAAAACCAGTAAGGGAAGTAGGGGCCGACCGGGTATATTGTACATATGTATCCTAAAAGACGTCGCCTTTTTGAAGGAACTTTGACATGAAATTCAACGAACTTATTTATGTGATTTTTATCTATAGCTTAACCGACTAACATCAATCCCTACACATATCGTTCTATAACCTACACTAAATTGTGTAGATATGGATCTTTATTGCCCCATTCATTTAAAATCTGACGAAAATATATATATATATATATATAGGAGGTGTACAATCATTTTAGACTTAGTTCAGTACGCTATGCCAAATTTCGTGGAAATGGAAAGATATTTAGGGACTTTGGTGCACCATTTACACTAAATGGGAGCTATATCTAAATCTGAACAGATTTTTACCAATTTCAATAGGGTTCGTCCTTGCGCGATCGGTTCAGATTTAGATATAGTTCCCATATATATTTTCATCCGATTAATGGTAATTGGTGCACCAAAGTCCCTATATATCTTTCGATTTGCACGAATTTTTGATCGTGAAAAGATCAATAGCTAGCCCGATTGACACAACGTACTGACGTAATATAAATTAGTCTCTGGCTAGTTTCCCTGAAATCGGTTCAGATATAGATAAATAACAAAAACGCGACGTCTGTTAGGATATATATGTACAATTTACCCAAAGTGGTGAAGGGTATCATATAGTCGGCCCAGTCCGACTTTACTACTTTCCTTACTGGTTTATGTCATGTTTCTTGTGTATTTGAGGGTTTTCCATTATCGGGAAAAATTTTTCCAACTCTGGATTGTTTTCTCCTAAAGACTTTCTTTATATAATTTAAGTATGTCTGCATTTACACTGGAATTAGAAATGATTGTGTGATATATAACTCCCCCGTTGTTTACTGCTGCAATTAGAGTGACATTTCGACCTCTGACCGTAGGCAACACAATGTGTGCTCTTGTTCCTTGTCTTGAACGGGCTTGGGTTCTTCGTAGGTGAAGACTAAATCCAGACTCATTAATTAATATTAATTTTTCTCCTTGTTGGAGTATACATTTTGTGGGAGCTATATATAAATCCGAACCGATTTTCTCGAAACGTGGCTCACATCATTCTGGTCATAATACAGTACCAACAGGATTCGTCCCTCGGCCAACTAAGTGACTTGTGCCAGATTTCATCCAAATCGGATTATAAATGCGACCTGTACTTTGTTTACAATTTAACACCTACAGACGGACATAGATCTACTCAGAAAGTGATGCATATTCTCCAAAGGAATTGTGTGGAATGATGTGTCTATCACGTTTCCTTATGCACATAGACATAATACCCTGTACCACAGTGTGGTGAAGGGTATAAATATATAAATGACACACAATTGCATCGGAAATGTACATGACATACACATTTTCCATAAGTTACAATTCACCCTAATATACCCAAAAAATATATCCACATACATATGTATGCTAACAAAGTTAAACTTTTGTTAGAAGAGAACTTTTGTGTAAACAAAATAACATATTATAGATTTCAGTTTTGCTAATTTAATGTAAAGTATGTGCAAACAAATTCATAGATACTTTTGTAGTAGTTTGAGGACAATTTCAAATAAGTTTCTCGATCTGAACAGGGATACTTAAATGGAATAACAATGGAAAACAACAGAAAGTTAACAATATTAAGATCAACATCACTTCTTAACAAAAACGGATGTAAACAACTCGTTGTTCGTCTTCTCAAGTTTGTGATGTACTTCACCGCTTTGTCACTCACCCCTCTCTTCACACGGCATACCCCTTCCAAAGTGTTTGTGTGTGTGCAATGTTCATACATATTCAATATGTTCATTGGAAAAGTGAATGACACTTTAAAGACAACTATCCTTCAACGATCTGGTCTGTTCTGGTCACAAATGAAGCATAACGACTTATTGGTAAATGAAAGCTCTTAGCAGCTACTCTGCTCCATTCTGTTTGCATTTGTATCCTGTCATCTTTATTTCCGAACGACACTGATTCCAAGTATAATCTCTGTTTAGAGTGTTATTATTAATTTAATTTAAAAACTTTAAGTGGCTGTTGTTGTTGTTTTTGTTGTACAATAAAAATCCATAAGTTAATTAATTTTTATTTCTTGGCCAATAACAAAAATTGCAAATGACTTAAAAGACATTATTAAGAGCGCAAGAAGAGCACACTTATGATAAAATATTTTATTTAAGTTTGTTTGTTGTTAATTAAAATTTAATGCAAATTAATTTTTGAATTCGATTTGAATTGTGACAACAGGAGGTGAATTATTAATGGACAATATTATGTGGTAGCAAAAAAAAAACTAAGAAATTAAATTTAATATTAGAAAATCCTTTTCAAAATTTTAATTATCATCGACTATGGGTAACTTAAAAGTTTATAGTATCGATTGAGATGTTTTACTAAATTGGAACCGTAAATATCAAACTACAACTGATTCGGAACGCAATATCGATTTTGTGCAAAAACGTTACCTGCAAATTTTAAATAATGTTAGTAAGAGTTCCTCCAAAGTTGGGGACAGATTTATGATACCTTACCCCACCTTCAACATAAGCCATTGATATAATGTCAGATGAAAACTTATATCTTAATCCGGGTCGATTTGAAAAAAAAACTTAACAGTCACCGTTGAATCATCAATATGTTGGCACCTATAAATTTCATGTTAATAGAATCCGATTGAAATATACATGGGAGTTATATCTAATTCCTCTCCGTTTAAAACAAAACTATACACATTTCCTTTAATGTCGGAAGCCGATGCAATTGGACAGATCCCATTATATATGGGAGCCATATCCTGATCTGAACTGATTTAAAGACAACTTAACAAATCAGGACGCTGCGCTAAATACCATGTTCATGGATTAATCGTTGTATCTTTGGTATACCATTCATATGAAATCGGCCACCCTGAAATGAAATTCTGTGTACGAGCCTGATGGAAGCTATAATTAAATCTTAAAAGATCCACTTGTGTGGAGCAAAGCTAAAAGATTTCGGGCGCATCCACAGTTTGCAGATAGTGGAAATCCAAATAATATTATTGTGTAGTTTGGAATAAAATATGGACTCTCATAATGCAAGAAAAATTTGGAATGAATCACTGAGAAAATGGCCGAGTGATTATGATCCCAAGATCATCGAAGCGCCCTCAAATAAACAATAGTCAAGGTCTAAGGGTCTCCCAATGACACTGACCATTGTTAACGCTATTGTGGACCTTTTTTATAATTTTTTTCAACCTCATCACACCTGATGACATCAATGTCAGTCTGGAGAGAGGTTGATCTGACGTTCTGCTCAAATTAATTGATGAACCCAGTTCTTTTTATTTGATTCGTATCCCGACCTACCTCTGGAATGACTCGTCTTTGATGGATATTGATGACGTCATACTTTTGACTCCGTCAATTCAAGTATTTGATGTATAATCATCAAAGATGGTAGGAGAGAACAATGATCCATGGAGAACATTGAGGTGGATGTTGGTGTCAATGATCTTCCCATTGAAACAATGGAAAATTCATCAGCACAGTCAACCACGAAATGTGTAAATATATACGACAAGAAGATCTCTGAGAGCAACTAGTTTATGGAGAAGAATAAAAAGTTAATTAGAAATTTCTAGCACTGCGAGACTTCTTGGTTGGAAAATATTTACGTCGTGTTCAAAGATGGCTCAAGAGTTGCCCCACTGGGAAATTGCAGCCAGGAATCTCTAATTAATCAGGACCTTTCCTAAGTGACGACCGACTATATGATACCCTTCACCACACCGGGTACATTCTACATATGTATCCTAAAAGAAATTATGAAATAGATATGAAAGCTATATCCAAATATGAACGGACTTCAACGAAACTTGTCACAGTTTAGGTTAGACTAATTTATGCACATTTTGTTCCTAATAGACACATTTTGGGTCCTACTTAAAATCGGACGACACCATATGGGGGATATATCCAAATCTGGACGGATTCCAACAAAACTTGACACACGTTTGGCTAAACTATCTTAAGTACATTGTGCAAAATTTTGTTTAAATCTGAACCGATTTTCAGGCAAACACAATATTCTAGACTCAGTTCAGTACGATACGCCCAATTAGCACACATCATTCTAGACTTAATTTAGTACGCTATGCAAATTTTCGTGCAAATCGAAGGATATATAGGGACTTTGGTACACCATCTATATTAAATCGGTCGAACATATATATGGGACCTATGTCTAAATCTGAACCGATTTTCAAGAAATTTTACACACATCATGCCAAATTTCGAATGAAATCGAATGATATATAGGGACTTTGTTGAACCATTTACATTAAATCGGGCGAAACTATATGTGGGAGCTATATCTAAATCTAACCCGATTTTCGCGAATCTTAGCACAGCTATATTAAAATCTGAATCAATTTTCACGAATGTTAACACACATCAATCTAGGATCAATTCAGTACGCTATGCCGAATTTCGTGCAAATCGAAAGATATACACGGACTTTGGTGCACCATTTACATAAAATCGGACGAATATATATTTAGGAGCAATGTCAAAATCTGAACTAATTTCCTCAAATTTCAATAGGGTTCGTTCTTAGGCCAAATAAGTGAGCTGGGCCAAATTTCATTCAATTGTGATCATAAATGCGACCTGAACTTTGTTTACAATTTAACATGGACAAACAGATGGACGGACATGCATAAATCGACTCAGAAGTTGATTCTATGCATATTCTCGAACCATGTGGGTATATCGTTAACTTTTTCCTGCTACAAACATATGCACAGAGACATAATACCCTGTACCAAAGTGTGGTGAAGGGTAAAAAAATAGGAAAGATTTTCACCGATTGGATTTATCCAAGTTCATACGATAGTTATATACTCACAGAGAAACCTGTCAAAATTTGGAATTGGATTAGTAGTTTTTGTGTTATCGTGCCCGCCATTCATAAAAGCATTGTTTCGAGAAAAACGCGTTTAAAGTTTGAGAATCAGTCTTGCCGTCGGCTATATCTTAAAGAATTGTTGAGATTTTCTTTTGAAATTTTATACAGACATTCTTAAGTTAAATTGTTTGAAGCCAAGAATGAAGGGGTCCCCATAAATTGGTAACCGCAATGCAGAATTTCCTCGCAAAAGCAGTGTTGAATTCCATAGTGTTTGCAACTCAATGGACCATACCTCAAACACAATTGGTTCATGTGAAGACCGTTGAAAAGAGTGGCAAGAAGAAAAGGAGAAAGCTAAACCTTCTATCTCTGCTCAAGGGTCCCAGAAGTCGTTAACGAGACAGAACGTCACTGCTACTCAGCCAGGATTTCCATATTCAATTATTGTCAGAGCTGATCCTGACGGGTACGTTAGAAACGCACATTGACGGATACGTTAGAAACGCACTTTCCAATCGATCGATATATTTCAAGAACCTATTTCTGACTGAGGTAGTTGATCGGACTAAGGAAGATACTTTACAATGATATAGTCACAACATGAAGTTTCCCACCTTTTTTAGAAATTGGTGTAAGGTCGATTGAACACGTAGGAAATTAAATCCATAACGTCAGGTTTTTGTCAAACCATGCACAGGCCCTTCTGCAAAATATGCAAATTACAAGTCTGTCAGGTGTATGAAATCGAAAAATTTTATGTATGAGAACTACTTGTAATTATGGATCGTTTCAGATCAAACTTAACACACGTCATTCTGGACTTATTTACGTTGTGGACATTTTCGTGGAAGTTGAACATACCTTGGATGTTGGATGCACCATTTTTAATAAAATCGGAAGATAATGTATATGGGAGCCATACCTAACTCTGAATCAATTTTAGCACAACTAAGGATATCTCATTCTACACTGAATATTTTACCCTATGAAAATTTTCCAAATCCAACAAACTATGGCAGTTTGGGGAAACGTTTACATTAAATCGAATGAAACTATATATTGGACTGAATTTAATTCGAAAACAAATATGCCGATAGTTACTTCTGATAATATATGTATATAAAATAACTATCCGTCTGTCCGTCCGGTACAGCTCCCTTTTATTGCACTAAGCCAATAAAGAAGTCTTCAATAATATTGACTTCAATTTGTCATTTTGAAATTTACAATCGGAATATTTCCAGCCACTTTGCTGTAATTTTCCAATTCGGCTATTTGATGAGTACATATCCTCCCTGTAAAAATTGTTTTCTTTTTTATTCTTTAAAAGTGTTTCCTCACATTCTTTAAAACTATTGGTCTTCTCACCTACAAATGAACAAATTTGCCGTTGAATTCCAGAAAAAAATTATGCGAAACAAAAATTATTTGCTTTAAAAATTGTTCACAATATGTCTCGGGGGCTATGAAATAACCGTTTCAACATGTTTTTCATTGCGATTGCTATTCAGATCGTAAAGTTTTATTTTCGTGATGATTTTGAAATATTCGTAATGCAAGCGTAAAGCGAGCAGCCAGCAGTAACAGCACATTTCAAGGTTGTAAAATTTTCTCAGTTTTGTTGTTATTTCTTTACATGGAATTCATTTTTATTTTGTTCTTTTTGTCGTTTTCCTTTCTTTTTTTGCCAAGTGGAAAAACGCCATTTGAAATGTGAAAAATTAGCTGACAATGTACCGAAAGCTGTAGTTTTATGTATAGCTGCAGCAATTGCTTGCAAAATGTATATACAACAGACAACAGCTGCAAATTTCATAAACGCTTCAAGGTAAACGATGAGCATTGCCTTCTTATGAGCTCAACACAATTTCTGTTCATTCGGTGACGAGAGTACATCAGGACTTGAAGCATTTTGAAGATTTAGATGATGTTTTCTTTTTTATTTTTTTTTTAGCAATTCGAAAATTATCCATGGAGATGGCAAATGTTTCCTGGCTGCATTATTTATCTTTGGAGGAGAGAGATGACAAATGTTGAGAACTGTAAAAAATATATTACCTTGTTAAATTTTATGGTTAAAGAATTATCGGAGATATTATTTATTGAGATATATATTTTTAAAGATTACAGAAAAATATTGAATACGGGAAAATATTCTTGAAGTCAATATCCACAGCAGTTGGCGTATTTGGAATAAAAAACTAGTGTACTGAAGGACCACGATCTGCGCATCTGCATTTGGAATGTGCACACGTTGTACAGAACAGGCGCTGTTTTCGCCTTGGAGGATGTACTCAAGAAGAACAAAGCCGATATTATTGCCTTACAGGAAATGCGGTAAATAGGTATTGGTTTAATTAAATCTGATGATTACGCACTGTATTATAGCTGCCATGAAACGAGACATGAAGTTGGCTGCGGATTTGTGGTTAACAGTAGAAAAAATATTATAATCCGTATAAAAGCGAAGTTATTATGCATCAGTCTTATTTGCGCCCATGCTCCGACGGAAGACAAAGTTGAACAGACCAAAGACATATTTTACGAACTCCTAGAAACAGCTTCCAAGAAAAACCAGTAAGGAAAGTTCAAAAGTCGGACGGGGCCGACTATATGATACCCTTCACCACTATGGGTACATGCAAGACATGTTAATATCTACAATATCCTGTAGATATAGAAATTTCGCATACATCAGTCGGGACCTAATTCAGTACTCTGTGCAAAATTTTTGCTTAAATCGGAGCTATATCTAAATCTGAACCGGTTTCAACAAAACTTGACCTAATACAATACTCTGCGCACAATTTTGTCTTAATCGGATCACTATTGGGAGTTTGGTGCATTAATAAGTTAAAATAGGAAAATATATATGGGAGCTATATCTAAATCTGAACCGATTTTCTCCAATTTCTATAGGGTTCGTCCTTGGGCCTGTTTAGTTACCTGTGCCAAATTTCATCCAAATCGGGTCATAAATGGGACCTGTACTTTGTTAACAAAAATACATGC
>NW_026876713.1:0-19744 GCF_032173495.1 Musca vetustissima
TTTAGAAACAAGACCACCACCCGCCAGACCAAACTCACACTTTATAAGGCGCTGATACTACCCGTGCTATTATATGGATCAGAAGCATGGGTACTTGCGCAAGCAGATGAAGCAGCTCTTGGGGTGTTTGAGAGAAAAATTCTCTCAAAAATTCGAAAATGCGCGGACATCGACATAGCCAGTCGTATTGACCAACTTAACACACATAATTCTAGACATAATCTTATACGCTCTGCCAAATTTCGTACAAATCGAAAGATATATACGGGCTTTGATATACCATTTACATTAAATCGAACGAAAACATATATGGCTGCTATATCTAAATCTGAACCGATTTTCCCAATTTCAATAGGGTTCGTTCTTGAACCAAATAAATGAGCTCTGCAACATTTCATCTAATTCGAATTAAAAATGCGATTTGTACTTTGTTTACAATTTAAAATGGACAGACAGACGGACGGACATGCATAAACCGACTTAAAAGTGATTCTAAGCATATTCTTAAAAGAAACCATGTGTCTATCTAGTTTCCTTTTGCCTGTTACAAACATATGCACAAAGACATAACAACCTGTACCACGGTGTGGTGAAGGGTGTAAAAAGATATAATAAACCAGTGAGCGGATCAGTATAGTCGGACGGGGCCGACTGTATGATGCCCTACACAACTTCCATGAAAATCTAACTTTCTGTGTTACTACATTCAGAGCTTGGGCAATATTTCGCGATATTTGCACCCTCTTGACCGACTAGAGGTCAACAAATATTACTAATATTTAGTACAGCTCTTCTAATTACTTGTCCAGATTCTCTTCTTCGTAGGTTGTGTTGTGATCTTTGGCTTTCAATTGTGGCCTATAGATAGACTCGAAAAAACACAACAAATTAAGTTATCGGTTCACTTTATCCCAAAATTTTTTATCTGGTCCTCATGGAAAATTTCAAAGCGCCCTCTAGTGTGGTAATGGGTTACTAAATAATATATGAATACGTAAGCACCTGTAAATATTTAAGTGCAACTCCCACATCCAAGTACATATGACAATATAATTGGTATTCATTTAAAGATCAACCACTCCTCTTGGATATGCTATCAACCTCTCGGGTCTATGTCCTTCAGGAGTAAATATATACGATATAGAATACAAATGTTGTAATTTTTCACACAAAAGTCAGGGTCCATTTGACCCGCTAAATATTAAAATATCTTTATTAAAATAGGGATGCTTATTCTTTGGCCAGATCCCCTTCTCCGTGTAAAATTTTGCGAAGTTTGTGCCAACAAAAATTAAGTATTTGGTCCATTTCATCGTCTAATTGAAAAGAACACATCCTACATTCAAAAGTTGGTCAATAACTGTGGCCTGTATCGTGTTTACAAATTATAATGGAGGGATGGACAGACGGACGGACACACATGTTCAGATCGACTCAGATAGTCGAAATATGACGATCGGTATACTTAACGGTGGGTCTAACACCAATATTTCGCGGCGTTACAAACTCTTGGGGCTGTACAAATTAATCTTAGTTAAATAATTAGTCTTAGTTAAACATTTTTACTGTATTGTAAAAAAAGTCAATTCGCCGAATGTGTGATGGGGCAAATTCGGCACCATAGCCATTGCCTAGTAATTATCACCTCTATCAGTCTGGTTGAAATTCAGATCCTCTAAATGTTCTCTTTTGGTTGAATATGCGACTGAGTGTTTGACTTTTAATGCTATATTTTCTAGCGGCGAACACATCATCAGAAACAGTTTTTTTCTATCGCATTTTTGTCAATGCGAGAGATCGTTTGGACTTATATATGCAATTTCGGACCATTTTAAAGGATTATTATTAAAGACAAACTCAAAAACATTTTAAGGAAATAATATAGCACTATCTATATATGGCCGAATGTGCCCCACTTTAAAATGCCGAATCTACCCCGAAGGTACTTTTTACAGTTTTTTCATTTTTTTCTATCAATCTTCTAAAAAACATATATTTTTAAATATTTTTATAAGCATATACATTGCAGTTAACTACTTTTTAATAATACTACCTTAAAATTTGAAAAGTTTTATTCACGAAATACTTACCAAATGGAATGGAAATATTACAAAAACATCTGTAAAAATACAATAAGTTTATTAGCTAGATATTTCAAACTTTGCGACAGTTATTTATTTTGGCATTCGATACCTATGGATTGAAGCTATAGATTTACACTAAAAGCTTCATATCGAAAACGTGATTGCCGAATGTGTCCCAATGACGAAGGTGCCCCAGTCTCCCCTACCTGTTGTACGAAATCGAACAATATTATGTATGTATACACCATTTGGGGTGCTGCGGAGAAACGTTTATTATGAACTCACAGGAAACTAGTAAGGAAAGTAGTAAAGTAGGACTGGGCCGACTATATGATATCCTTCACCACTTTGGGTATATTCGACATATGTATCCTATTTGAACCGATTTCAGGGAAAATTGCCAGAGACTAATATATATTACTTCAGTACGTTGTGTCAATCGGCGTAGCCATGGATCTTTTCACGAAGCTTAACAACATCATTCTAGACTTAATTCAGTACGCTATGAAAAATTTCGTGCAAATCGAATGATTTTCAGAGACTTTGGTGCACCAATTACATAAAATCGGACGAAAATATATGGGAGCTATATCTAAATCTGAACCGATTTTCACGAAACTTTGCACAAGTCATTCTAGCCTTAATTCAGTACGCTATGACAAGTTTCGTGTAAATCGAATGATTTTTAGAGACTTTGGTGCACCAATTACCTAAAATCGGGCGAAATTATATATAGGAGCTATAGATAAATCTGAACCGATTTTCACGAAACTTTGCCACATCATTGTAGACTTAATTCAGTACGCTATGGGAAAATTCGTGCAAATTAAAAGATTTCCAGGGACTTTGGTGCACCAATTACCTAATAACGGGCGAAAATATATATGGGAGCTATATCTAAATCTGAACCGATTGTCACGAAACTTTGCACACATCATTCTAGACTTAATTTAGTACGCTATACCAAAATTCATGCAAATCAAAATATTTCCAGGGACTTTAGTGGACTGTTTACCTAAAATCGGGCGGAGCTATATATGGGAGCTATATCTAAATCTGATTTTCCGATTTTCACGAAACTTTGCACACATCATTCTAGAATTAATTTAATACGCTATGCCAAATTTCCTGCAAATCGAAAAATATATAGGGGCTTTTGTACACAATTAACTTTAATTCGGACGAAGATATATATAGGAGCTATATCTAAATCTGAAACGATTTGCACGAAATTTGGCAGACATCATTCTAGACCTTATTCATTACGATGTGCCAAATTTCGTGCAAATCGATAGATATATAGGGACTTTGGTACACAATTTACGTTAAATCGGACGAAAATATATATGGGAGCTATATCTAAATCTGAACCGATTTTTCCAATTTCAATAGGGTTCGTCCCTGGGCCAAACAAATGAACTGTGGGTCTATTTCGTTCCCTTTTGTATGTTACAAACATAAGACACAAAGACATACTACGTGGTACAGTGTGAAGGGTCTAAATAATAATATTATTGGGCTAATAATGAAAATGAGAATATTTATAACTTAAAAATTGCTGCGATATATAATTATATATATTGACCCTCGTAGGTCTACATTTTGAGATTGTCTTTGTACCATAAAATTATTTGGGAAGTAACTATGTTTGTCCAGGTCAACGCTCATATTCTTTATGAGAATACCTTTATAATTCGTTCATATATTTGATACTTCGAAAACGTCTTGCCTGGTGTCGAAAGTGTCGACTGCATCTACAGTTATTGTTAATTCTCACACGGTGAGGTATGACATTTCTAACCACTACTATGATACCTTAATGTATATCAAATCAATTTCATTTGTTCAGATGCATATAATGGATCCCTGTTTCAAGTGTATACACAATAATCACTGTAAATTTCCTACAGGTATTCTAATTCTAGTAATAACCATATGACCCGACTATGACCCTCTTCACATGTTAGCGCGCACGCACACACACAGATATAACTTAGCACACAGTTATACACTCTATCCTTCGAAGTGTTAACAAGTTGTAGTAGTTGACTTGTTTTTTAGTTATGCTGGGAGTTTGCCTTTTGTGATTTTGTTGTTGTTGTTGCTGTCGCTTTTTTATGGGCGTGTTACTTTCTTTATTAAATCTCCTCATAAGGTTAACGTTGCATGCGGAAAAACATAAAAAGGGCATACACACATATCCATGTAGATTTTATATGTATAATTATTTATGTGTGTTTATATATGGCGTATATTTAATTTACACGCCGACATATGTATGTATGTTTTTGTCGTTAGTGTTACAGGAAAAGGCCAAAAGGCAAGGTTTTGTTGTTGTTGCTGCTACTTTTTTGTTTAGACATTATGTTTTTGTCAAATAAAGCGATTTAGTTGCTCACTGTGCAAATAAAGTGATTGCGTGTTGTTGGCTGGCTGCAGTAATTAGAATGTCGCAGTGTTTACGCGCAAACACACGCACCCACACACACACTCATACACAGTTATTGTCAAAGTAAATCTGAGTGATGGGGAGATCTTGTCTTCCGGCAGTTTTTTGGCTGTATTATATATAACGTGGGTAAATATGACAAATTAGTGTTTTTTGTTTATTGCAGAGCGAACACGTAATAATCAGAGTATTCAAATGTGGGGTGTATGAAGAAAGAACCCATGGGAGGTGTAAGGACAACAATGAATGGGGGATTTAAATTAAATCTGGAATTGTTGTTGGCAGGAAAGTTTTTCAAAGTGTACATTCCCAAATTCAAGCAAAAGACAGAGTATGTAGTATTTGACAATCTAAGCTATATACACATTTATATATTGGATATGTGATAAAACGGGCGAACATTGAAGCTGCTCGTTGAAACAGAGTAGAATATTTGGGAAAACAAACTATGACTAATGTTTATTATAAAACATATTTATCATAAACGCACTCACTACGGTTTGGCTTGTCCTACGTTTGCAACTCATCGAAATATTTATTTCCGACCCTATAAAGTATATGGACGATATTGCCAATTTTTAACATAGCTGAAGCGGAGGTTCACCCCTTTGTAACTCGGGAAGTACTTAAGCATATGAAAAGAAGTGGATAGTTTTGGGTTAATTGATTTGGCGCTGCAAACTTTTCATGATATTAACTTCCAAACTTTATTTGGGTGGAAGCTGTGTCTACTTTAATGTAAAACCAGTGAGCGGAGCAGTATAGTCGGACGGGCCGACCATATGATACCCTATACAACTACCAAAGAACTCTAACTTTTGTGTATGTTTAATTCGAGCCTGATCAATATTTCGTGATATTTGCACCCTATTGGTCGATTAGAGATCAACAGCACCTCTTCCTTACATTGACATATTTTCCGAATATCCCAATATTCCGAACAGCCCTTCTAATTGCTTGTCCAGATTCACTTCACCGTGTGTTGTGATTTTCGGTTTTGTAGCCTATAGATCGACTCGAAAAAATACAAAAAAAAAAAAAAAAAAAAAAAAAATAGTTTTGGGTCCACTTCATCCCAAAATTTTAATCTGATCATCACAGAAATTATAGGCGTTGTCCTTGACCATACCCGGATCCTCAAGGACATTTTCAAAGCGATGAGCGCTATATTTCCCCTCTCTATTGTGGCAATATGTTATTTAATAATATTTGAATACGTAAGCTCCTGAAAATATTTACGTGTGTATATTATCTGTGTATATAATATCAACTTCTTGGGTCTATGTTCTTCAGAAGTAAATATATACGCTATAGAATACAAATTTTGTAATTTTTCACACAAAAGTCAGGGTTCATTTGAACCGCTAAATATTGGCCGATCTTTATCAAAACAGGCATGCTTATTCTTTGGCCCGATCCCCTTCTCCATGCAAAAATTCCATGGACAGACGGACGGACACACATGTCTAGATCGACTCAGCTAGTCGAGATATGACGATCGGTATACTTAAAGGTGGGTCTAGGACCAATATTTCGCGACGTTACAAACTCTTGGGGCTGCACAAAGCTATAATACCCTTACAACATAGTTGTGTAGGGTATAAAAATTGCAAAAAAAAAAATTCGGAAACAAATTTGTCTTAACTAAACAAACGATTATATTTCGCACGCTGCAACAGTGCGTGACATGGAATGCGCGATATAGCTCCCATATATATTTTCGTCCGATTTTTTTTTTACTTAAGTATATGAAAAAAGTGAATATTTTTGGGTTAATTGATCTGTCGTTGCAAACTGTTTATGATATTAACCTCCAAACTTTATTTGGGTGGAAGCTGTGTCTACTTTAATGTAAAACCAGTAAGGAAAGTAGTAAAGTCGGACGGGGCCGACTATATGATACCCTTCACCACTATGGGTATATTAAACAGGACTATTACAGGACTATTCGTGCAAATCGAAAGATATATAGAGACTTGGGTGAACCATATACATGAAATCGGACGAAACTATATATGGGAGCTATATAGAAATCTCGACCGGTTTTCTTGAAACTTGGCAGACATTCATTCTAGACTCAATTCAGTACGTTATGCCAAATTTCTTGCAAATAGAAAGATATTTACCGACTTTGGTGCACCATTTACATGAAATTGGACGAAACTATATATGGGAGCTATATAGAAATCTGGACCGATTTGCTCTAAACTTGGCAGACATCTTTCTAGGCTCAATTCAGTACGTTATGCCAAATTTCGTGCAAATCGAAAGATATATAGGGACTTTGGCGCACCATTCACATGAAATCGGACGAAACTATATATGGGAGCTATATTTAAATCTGGACCGATTTTCTCGAAACTTGGCAGACATCATTCTAGACTCAATTCAGTACGTTATGCAAAATTTCGTGCAAATCGAAAGATATATAGCGACTTTGGTGCACCATGTACATGAAATTGGACGAAACTATATATGGGAGCTATATCTAAATCTGGACCGATTTTCTCGAAACTTGGCAGACATCATTCTAGGCTCAATTCAGTACGTTATGCCAAATTTCGTGCAAATCGAAAGATATATAGCGACTTTGGTGCATCATTTACATGAAATCGGACGAAACTATATATGGGAGCTATATAGAAATCTGGACCGATTTTCTTGAAACTTGGCAGACATCTTTCTAGGCTCAATTCAGTACGTTATGCCAAATTTCGTGCAAATCGAAAGATATATAGCGACTTTGGTGTACCATTTACATGAAATCGGACGAAACTATATATGGGAGCTATATCTAAATCTGGACAGATTTTCACGAAACTTGGCACACATCATTCTAGACCTAAATGATTAGGCTGTACCAAATTTCGTGCAAATCGTAAGATATATAGGGACCGTTTACATTAAATCGGTTAAATATATATATATGGGAGATATATCTAAATCTGAACCGATTTTTCCCAATTTCAATAGGATTCGTCCTTGGGCCAAATAAGTGACCTGTGCCAAATTTCATTCAAATCGAATCATAAATGCGACCTGTACTTTGTATACAATTTAACATCTACAGTCGGACAGACGGACGGACGGACATGCATAAATCGACTCAGAAAGTGATTCTATGCATATTCTCAAAAGGAACCATGTGTCTATCACGTTTCCTTTTGCCTGTTACAAACATATGCACAAAGACATAATACCCTGTACCACAGAGTGGTGAAGGGTATAAAAATGTGTAAAAACAGGTTGAGGCGAATCAGTTTTTTATGTTCTCTATCGATTTGTGACTAAACAACTCATTTCACGGTCTTCGTGTCAAAGTAAAACTAGAAGCCTACAAAATGGAGACTACGTTTCTTATGTATCATTTTTCAAAATGTTAACAGCATCTACCTTAAAAAGATGCAGACATTTTGAAGCTCGATTTTGAGTGTTTTTTGAATTTTACTTCTAACTTAAATACGCAAACAGGAATTTCTAAGAATCGATTATAAGATTATTGTAGTCGCGAATCTGAGTTATTATACCCTTCACCACACTGTGGTACAGGGTATTATGTCTTTGTGCATATGTTTGTAACAGCCAAATGAGTCGAGATAGACCCATGGTTTCTTTTGAGAATATGCGTAGAATCACATTCTGAGTCGATTTATGCATGTCCGTCTGTCCGTCCGTCCATGTATTTTTGTGAGCAAAGTACAGGTCGCATTTATGATCCGAATTGGAAATTTGGCACAGTCCATTGGTTTGGCCCAAGGACAAACCGTATTGAAATTGGAGGAAATCGGTTCAGATTTAGATATATCTACCATATATATTTTCGTCCGATTTTAGGTAAATGGTGCACGAAAGTCCCTGAAAATCATTAGATTTGCACGAATTTTGGCTTAGCGTACTGAATTAAGTGTAGAATGGCGTGTGCTAAATTTCGTTGAAATCGGTTCAGATTTAGATATAGGTCCCATATATAGTTTCGTCCGATTTTAGGTAAATAGTGCACCAAAGTCCCTGAAAATCATTCGATTTACACGAATTTCGGCCTAGCGCACAAAATTAAGACTAGAATGACGTGTGCTAAATTTCGTGCAAATCAGTTCAGATTTAGATATAGCTCCCATATATAGTTTCACCCGATTTTAGGTAAATGGTGCGCCAATGCGACGTCTGTTAGGATTCATCTGTTGAATATACCCAAAGTGGTGAAGGGTATCATACAGTCGGCCGCGTCCGACTTTACTACTTTCCTTACTGGTTTGATATATATATTGTGTATGTAGTATGCGCAGCTTCCGAGTAATACTCATCTGAAGGTGAACATTTTGTGTGATCAAATTTCTAAAAAAAAACTAGTTTTCGGGCCAAATTTGTAGATCCGTCAATTGAATGGTATGGTTACCCCCGATCAGTAAGGTTTTTTACGTTTCTGGTGATATAAAATCTTCTTCGTGAAAATCCATATACTAGAACGGCGGGAACTGGCCCTCCAAAAACGCGAAGTTTGGCAAAAAATGTTTTTGAAAATATAGCGGGTTTAATTGCATTTTGTGTAGATCATTTCCGCTTCAATAAATGACCTGATACGGATTTTGATCTTTTTCGAAAACATAACTTAAAAAACTTCAGCCGAAAGAGAGATGTATCCAATTAATTATTATTTTAAATATGTCAATTTTTTGGCGAAATTCGGGTAAAACAGATGACTAACCCCAACATTTTTTTTCTGAAATTTCTTGTATAAAATGAAAAAATAAATATAATAATATTTCTTCGAACCAAAAACAAATATTTTTCCTCAATATCGTGTTTTATTGTCGTTGTAATTTACAAACCGCTACACAGACTAGTCTTGACATATGAAATCCATATAATACATATCTACTAGCTGCATATTAAATATAAGCTCTAAAACAAGTTGCTGCATGTGGGCAACATTGGGCAACAAAGGGTTAATCATATGATCGACGCCATCGTACAATCATCCATACATTACGTTCTCTATGCCGTCCGGACTTCCTGCTTCTGAATTTCACATACGACTGGCGTCCACAAATATTAGTCGATTATGTAACGTTTCAAACACAGTCGGAGATTTATCTTCTCTCAGTCCTCGAACAACTTGGCATGATTGACGGTATTGAATGCCTTCGATAGGTCAAGTGCCACCATTATTGTTCGGTTAAGTCCTCTGCTAATATGTGTGGAAATGTCATGTAATGCTGTTGTTACGCTGTGCATCTTACGAAATCCAATCTGATGTTGGGCAACTCGAAAACTTTTTCTTAGCAATGGGAGGAGAAGCGCTTCAAGTGTCTTTGCTACTGTCAACAGGAGTGAAATCGGCCTGTAAGATTTACCCCCGCTGATATCCTTGCCAGGCTTCAGTAGCGGGACTTATGACGTTTTTGTTTACATCTGTAAGTCCTCCTTCGCAAATTGTAGTGGTATCTCTTCGGCTCGGAGCGCTTACTTTTTGACTTGTCACTCTCGGGGAATTCAATAATTTACCGGTTAAAATAACACGCACAGCTATTCGGGTCTGTCAGAGTTACGTCTGTAAAATGGTGCTGTCATCCTTTCTTCCAGGATAGGAGAGTGTACCACCACACTATGCGTCAGAAATGCGTTAGGAAAAATCCTTATTATATGTTTCTAAAATTTGAGTTGCGTGTGTCGTCTGTATAGGTCCACGTTTTAGTATATCCCTTATATTATGATCCACTCATTATTCATTACATCAGAACTTGCGACAATATAATAAGTTCCTCGTGGGGTGAGAAACTTCATTAGTATATATTTTTGGTCGTCAGTGGATGCCAAGATACCATTGGAAAGCATTGTTTGCATATGTTCACATAGTTGTAATATTTTCTATATAAAGAAAAACCTACCTAACCTACGGGATGTTTTAGGGGCACATCCCAAGCTCATAGGCTGTGGTATATTGTGACGTTGTGTTGGAATTGTTATTACACGTAACGGTCAATATACCAATGTGGAAGTTATCGAAAGTTCGTCCCGACCGAATTTAGCTCCATTTTCACTAATTATTTTATTTAAATATACGATGCAATTTGGCGCGATTTGTTTATTTGATCCAAGGAAATTCACTCACAATTCCTCACACTCACATACATTTTCCTCCAACTTCATAAAGAAGTGTAGAAAATTGCTGCCGTGACTTTTTGGGAACACCCATAACAATACTGATCAGTTTGAGTAGAAAGTTTTCGTAGTCAATCAGAACCCAAAATATCAAAAGAACGCGCCCAAAAGCTTCAAAATACCGAATATTACGGGGTACTGTTATATGGGAGCTACCCCGAAACATGGACCCATACTGTGCTAATGTTAAAAGCTCTATCTTAAATATTGCGAGCTCTATCGTGTGTTCAATAGATGAACAGGCACATGGACAGAGCTAAATCTAGTTCTATCTTTATTCAGAAAATATATTATTTATGGGGTCTCAGGTGAATATTTCGAGGTATTGCGGGAGAAGTTGCCGCACGTGTATTTAACAAGAAACATTTTTCTCCCATTAATCATTAACTTTCCATTGACCTCGACAATTCAATCTTGATTTTAAAATAAATATTTTTCCAAATGCATGATTTGTAAATTGTCCAGAAAGTACCTTCATCAAAAGTAAATGAATAGCTGTATGTATATGTGTACAATCCATTTCATAGCTTTAACTACACTCCTCAACATTTTCATACATGGCATTTCACACCATAACCACAAATAGCCAAACCCTTTTGTATTTTTCTTCCTCTTAATCTAAGGGTGACTTCGGCTACTGCTGCTGCTGGCACAAAAGTAGATCAAATGTGGCCGCATTGGCTATGATATGATTTTCTGTGTCATTTTCTTTGCCTCAGCTCCTGTTGTTGTCGTTGTTGTTGCTGTTGTACTTTTTTCGGTACATTAAGTGTAACAACATACAAAGTATAAGTGAAATGTGGTGCCCTCTTAAATTGTCAACAGACCGTAATGGCAAACAAGTTGGGGAAAAACAAACTTAAAAACGAAGCGGGCCAGAAAGCAAACACATTTGCCAATGAGAAGACCTCTGGATCACTTTTTCATTGTGGAGAGAAGAAGAAGAAGGCTAAATGACCAAGCTCTAACCACTGGAGCACCACCAACTCAAGTACCATTACTAAAAGCTTATTCATATAACTAAAAATATCATTTCCTTTGAGAGAAATTATATGAAAGAAGGTAATGGGTTTATTTTTTCAACGTGCCAGCATGATGACAGCCATTTTTGTTGAAAAGTTGTAAAGTAACTTTTTTAAAGTAATTTTTTAGGCTTAAACTAATTTTTCTAAAAATTTTCAGAGTAAAAATGCTAATAAAATCTGGATTAATATTTCCATTATAAAGTACTAATGCATCTGTGAGAAGAGTACAGAAAAGGTCGAGACCAAAATTTTGTGACTACCATTCGTAAAATCAGTGCTCCGAGGAAAACGCGTTTAAAGTTTGAGAAGATTTTTTCGCCGCCGCTTGATGCTGATACAATAAATCGGCTATATCTCCAAGAACTGTTGAGATTTTCAGTGTAGATTCGAATCAAAAAAAAAAAAAAAAAAAAACAAAAAACAAAAACAATTTTTCAAAGCCGAAAATGAAAATGACATAACCAAAAAACTCGGTGAAGTAATTAGGAATGGGCATTTTAAGATTAAAACGAGTGAAAAGCTTTAATATAGGGGACACGTTTTATGTAAACCATTATGAACACCAAATACAAATGTCAGCAATTATTAATGGGGATTTTTCCTACAATCTGAAAACCCCAAAACGTGGACCGATATTGATAACACATGGTCTAGTGGAACATGTGTATATAATTTTCAAACTACAGCAATTTAGGGTGCACAGAAATATGAGGCTATGTCTAAAGGGGGGCCAATAGAGTTAGCGAATATTTGGGGTTATCATTATATGATTTATACCGATATAGCTCAATTTGGAATCAAATATTTTAGTTTTTTACTTTCCTTCAGGATGTATCATTACATGGGGAAGATGCCTATATACTGGTGGATATATTTCATCATCGTATGGTTCGAGTTTTTTATCAAGATATCTTAAGAAGGCGAAATGATTACAACAGATACCTAAATCTGCCAATTTCGAGTAACGAATGTGGATAACCCCAACTCACGGAACAAATCAGATGTTCGAAAACATTGGTAGGATGGTGCTCCATTTACGTAAAATCGGGCGAAGCTATATATGGGAGCTGTATCTAAATCTGAACCGATTTCAACAAAACTTCGCATACATCAATCTGGACCTAATTCAGTACTCTGTGCAATATTTTGTCGCAATCGGACCAATTTACATTAAATCGGACGAAACTGTGTATGAGAGCTTTATCTAAATCTGAACCAATTTCAACAAAAATTACTATACATCAATCTGGACCTAATTTGGTACTCTGTGCAAAAGTGGTATACAACCATAGTTATACTAAAGTACCTGTCAGAAATGAAAATAAAGAGAACATACCAAAAAGTGGACCTATACAGATAATTCTATAAACCGATTAAAGAAAACCATAATTTTTACAAATACAAATTTCAGCAATTTTGAATGGAGATTTTTAATAAAAAACCCCAATAGTGGACCGCATGGTTGGGTGACACAGTTATAGAGGCCATCACCGACGTACACCGGTTTTATTTTAGGGGGTTGGATGGTAGCTGCCGGTTCAATATGAGAATTGTCATAACAAAAAAATAATAATAATTGTATGCGTATGGAGGCTATACCTAAAACGGGGCCCATATTGATTACATCGTGTAGAAATTACCGAACATTTGTAGTTGCCTCTATATAAGGTGCTATGCCCGATTGAGGACTGATATATCTCAATTTCGAAACTAAATTTTTGGCATCACCATATTTTCCTTTGCGCGAAATATTAAAAATAATGAAGATAGGTAGGTATGATTATATGCGGGCTAGGAATAAAAGCGGGCCGATATAGTTCATTCTCGACCTATGGTTCTTTTTTTATCTCGATATACTCCGCAGGTAAAGTGGACCGATATTTATAATTTTTGGTGGAGATAGTTGGTACCCAATCTAAACCCATTGTACCTAATCGGTAGAAAAGCGCGCTCAATATCTCCAAAGTATCGAAAATTGGGGGCTACCCTTATATGGGGGCTATGCCGAAACATGGATCGATATAGCTCATCTTCGAACTTGACATGCTGCAGACAAAAGATAACTCTATGCACAATTTTGGTAATCTATCTCAATTCGTTTAAAGGCTAGGTGATTACAACAGAGAGACGGACCTGCTTAGATCGTCATAGAATTTTACGCTGATCAGGAATGTATATACTTTATAGGAACGTAAATGAGTATTTCGTGAGTTACAAACGCGCTCAAAAACCCCAAAATACTGGAAATTGGGGGTATCGTTAAATCGGGCTACAATAAAAAGTAGACCTATATTTATAACTTTTAGTTGAGAGATTTGCTACCAAATAAGAACTCAGTGTACCAAATTTCATCACATTCAGCTGAAAAGCGCAAGGAACTTAATATACCGAAAATTGGGGGTATCCTTTTATGGAACCAATATAGCCCATCTTCGAACTGGACCTGTCAGCAGACAAATGACAAAATTTTGACAATCCATCTCAATTCATTTAGAAGCTAGAGTGATTACAATATGGTCGGATATTATTATTTCGATGAGATACAAACGGAACAACAAAATAATATACCCTTCATACTATCGTAAAGGGTACAAAAATTATTATTAATAAACAAGTCTGACTTTTATATGGGGAATATGCTAATGAAGTACATGCAGCCACCCACATCAGAGTACATGCAGCCATAAGTTTGGTATCAATTTGAAGTTCAACAACTCCTCTTGGATATACTATCAACTTCTCGGCTCTATGTCCTTCAAATTGGCTCTATGTCAGAATAAAAGTTTTGTAATTTTTCACACAAAAGTCAGGATCCATTTGACCCGCTAAATATTGACCGATCTTTATCAAAACAGGAATGCTTATTCTTTGGCACGATCCTCTTCTCCATGTAAAATTTCACGATGTTCGGCCAGAAAAACCGACAAAAATTAAGTATTTGGTCCATTTCAACCCTTACATATTAACCTATCTTTACCAAAAACAATACGGGTCTTCATTGGGCCGAACCTATCCTCCATGCAAAATTTGGTGAAGATTGGTGCATAACTGTGGCCTGTATAGTGTTTCCAAATTATAATGGTCAGACGGACGGACACACATGTCTAGATCGACTCAGCTAGTCGTGATATGACGATCGGTATACTTAACGGTGGGTCTAGGACCAATATTTCGCGGCGTTACAAACTCTTGGGGCTGCACAAAGCTATAATACCCTGACAACATAGTTGTGTAGGTTATAAAAACAAAAATAATGCCCCCAAATTATAGACACTCAGTTTGGAAGGTGTTTTACTTTTAAACGGGATTTATCTTCCCTGAGTGCCCAATTACAACCACTTCAAGGGAAAAATGCGACTAAACATACTGACAATGGGGCGATTTTGGTGATATGTCAAAATATAATATATGCATGTCAACCTTGAAGAACCCTTGATACCAATATTAAAACTACGTCTGAATACGGTTAAAGTATCCAAAACATCGAATATGTTTATATTGGCGCCAAAACAAAATGTAAACCGATATTGACAATTTAACGCTCATGAAAACTTAAAAAATCTAATTATATCCAATTCGGTTGAAAGCATGCCCATATTCCCCAAAGTAATATGGGTTCCGGAAACATGGGACAATATTGATAATTTTGGGAAGGGTACTTTCTACTCAATGATAATCTAACATTTAAAATTACAGCCAATTTGGTTAAAACACATTCCAGGACTCCTCAAAATGCCTAAATTTGGGATGCAGCTTTATATGGGAGTTAACGTAAAAATTTGTCCAATATTTATTTTAGTAAGAAGATTTTCTACCAGATGAGGACCCAAAGTAACAAATTATTCAAAATCATTTGAATTTCTATACACATTTATCATTCTAAATATATTTTGTTGTCAACCATATTGGGTGCGTTGACAACAAATACACATACACCTGTGTGTATCGCTAATTATAGAAAACCACTTGCATCTCACCTCGATTAATCAAAAGTTTGCTAATGTTACTCTGCGGAGTAAAACATGGATATTGCAAAGCATGAATATGCATTTATGAGTTTCCCGGAGCAACTGGCATTTATGTCGTTTTTTTATCGTCGCACCACTACCATTCAAAGGTGGCTAGAGACAGGAAGTTTTTAATATATATTATAAAATCGTTTTTTAACGAAAATGAAAAAAAAATACAAATATATTATTAAAAAGTTTAACTTTGGGAAAACTTCACATATATGAATATCAATATTAGGATAGGACAATATACCCGTGAAAAGGTAAATAATTATATCCATAATTGATAGTTAATTTTGTAATACGTGCTCTAAACTATCTCTGCAACGGATATTAAAACTTGAACATCAATTTAAGATTTTCATTGACTATAATTAATTTAATCCAATGTGATATTCGTTTCCACCTGTTATATGGGTGTTTTCAAATGGATAATATGAATAATTTGAAATAGTTGCACATCCATACATTATACACATTACTTTTTTTCCAGAGCCCAAAAAGAAGAGTAACAAAGTTTTAAGCATTATTTTTTCCTGTCGATGCAAACGAAATGGTTAAATTTGTTAACAAGTTTTGCAACAAATTATAAACAAAATTAACAAAAACACTGCCAATGGAGACGAAAATGAAACAAACTGAAGACAACTTTTTATGTGGTTTGCGAGGTTTGTTTATAATTTTTGGAATACATTAAGTGCCAGCGGTAAAATTTAATTTAATAATTTTAAAATTAATATTTTGTAACCAAAATTAGCAAAAAGGACAGGAAATTCAACGTTAGGACAAGGTACCAAAGCAAATAAAAATTGTTTCTTTCTTGAATAAATAAATTATCTCTTTTCGTTTGATCCATACCAATTTTGTATACGTTTCCTTCTAGGGGCAATAAAATAAACGTTGTCAATATTCAGAAAAATTGAATAATAAATGTTATCGGCATTTTCTTTACCAAATTCACCCTACCCATAACAAGGGTGAATATGGATAATATATGGTAAGGAGATTTTGTTTACCCAATAAGAAACCAAAATATCAAATCAGAGCCACTTCTGTTGTAAAATGAGTTATCATCAGCATGCTGTTAGTAAACTTTTTATTAGATTTTTACATATAATTTTCAACGACTATTTATATTCTGCACCATAAAGTGGAGTGTATACTAAATTTGTCATTACGTTTGCAATTCCTCGAAAAATTCACTGATCAGAATAAAATTATATTTCCAGAATAAATTTTATGAATGTCCGTCTGTTGAAATCACGATAGAGATCGCAATGTTTCAGATAGAGCTCTAAAAATTTTGCACAGACATTGCAATTATTCCTAGGTTGTTTGGTATTGTAAATGATATATATCGGTCTATATAACGGGTAGGCCCAAATAACGTACTTTCCAATATTTGATATTTTAGGGATTTTGGACACCAGACAACCGAGTTGCCTGCAATTTAGTTGTTTGGGTTGTTATTGCATATCGCATCCGTACCAAAAATTAATAATATTGCCCCAAGATTCAGGGAAGCCTCCACAAAACGCTATCTCCCAATATTCGGTAATTAGGCGGTTCTCGACCCGTGTTTCAAACGAATTTAATATTGACTCAAGTTTCTGGGTAGCACCATATAACGGTAAACAAACCCCCCACCCCCCAACATTTCGCGGATTTGGGACACGTTTTTCAGCCGCATTGGCTGTGATTTAGTTCTTTGGGTTCTCATTCTATAGTTCATGTTTGTACCAAAAATGCCACTGTGCGATGTACCAATTCTCTTTAGTTGGAGTCCCTGGACCACGAAAATACCTTTGGTTTTTCTGGGTCACTTCGAAAATTAGTTTTATAACGGCAAATGTAGAGAAAAACGTGGTTTTAAAGATTTTCAATTTGAAACGCGAATAAATGAATGGTGCACGAAATTCCTCATGCTTATCAGATATTATTCCAAATAATCAACGGGTGTCCGATTGTAAGAAACAACTTTGTCCCATTGTAAGAAGCAACTTTATATCTGACCAAATGGAAAAATTTTTATGGGCTCATCTGTTGAATATATCCAAAGTGGTGAAGAGTATAATATAGTCGACCCCGTCCGACTTTCCTACTTTCCTTACTGGTTTTCAAGGTGACCCAGAAAACTTCGTGGTCCAGGGACTCCAACTAAACAGAATTGGTAGATTAGAACTTCCGAATAATTTTGTTGTTGTTTTGTAGCACAGTGTTATTGAGAGTGACTCAAGTTTCAGCGTAGCCCCATTTGACGGTAACATCACTTCCTCCATCATTTGGTATTTTTGTGATTTTGGACACGTTTTTCACCCATAAAACGTTTTTTTCACGTCTTTTTCGGTATATTCAAGGTCCCATCATAACATGAGTTTCCTTCTAGGAGTCCGCATTTATATAAGATATTTTGAATGTCATCCTCATGGTGGAGATTTAATTTACTTATTTTCATGGTCTTACCTCTTAACTGTACACCTTAACGGTCACGACATTTTGGACAGGGAACACATCATGGCGCCGATTGATGCTATAACCATTAAAATACAATCTGGTACTGCTGGGCACTAGGTTATAAAACTCAATTTTTATACCCATCACCATATTGTGGTACAGGGTGTTATGTCTTTGTGCATATGTTTGTAACAGGCAAAAGCAAAACGAGATAGACACATGGTTCCTTTTTATACACGCATAGAATCCATTTCTGAGTCGATTTATGCATAAATTGTAAACAAAGTACATGTCGCATTTATGATCCGATTGTGATGAAATTTGTGACTTGTGTCACTTGTTTGGCCCAAGGACGAACCCAATTGAAACTGATTTAAGGTATATGGGGCACCAAAGTATCTATATATAATTCCATTTGCACAAAATTTGGCATAGGGTACTGAATTAGGTCCCATATATATTTTCGTTCGATTTAATTTAAAACGTGTAATATTTTATCAAGATTTTCAATGGGCTGGTAAATTAATACCAATGCTTGTTAAGGTTTGTAACTTTGCACATATATTTTTGAAGATTTAAAAGAGAAGAAAAATAATTTACAACCAGTAAGGAAAGTAGTAAAGTCGGACGGGGCCGACTATATTATACCCTTCACCACTTTGGGTATATTCAACAGATGGAATCCTACCAGACGTCGAATTTTTGAAGGACCATTAACATGAAACTAAACATGTCATTCTGCAACCTATACTAAATTTTGGTCAGATATAGAGTTGCTTATTAAAATGGGACAAAATTATATAAATAATTTTAAAGCAAAATATCAAAATCTAAACCGATTTCATCGAAACTTGTCACATGTTAGGTTACTCTTATATCAGTATGTTTTGAGCATTCGGCACTATTTTGAGTTCTTCATTTACTTATAAATCCAAACTTCGTGCAAATCGAAGGATATATAGAGACTTTGGTGCACCATTTACATAAAATTGGACGAAAATATATATTGGAACTATATCTAAATTTAAACCGATTTTCACGAAATTTAACACACTTCCTTCTAGACTCAATTCAGTACGCTGTGCCAATTTTCGTGCAAATCGAAAGATATATAGGGACCGTTTACATTAAATCGACTCAGAAAGTGATTCTATGCATATTCTCAAAAGGAACCATGGGTCTATCTCGATTATTTTTGCCTGTTACAAACATATGCACAAAGACATAATACCCTGTACCACAGTGTGGTGAAGGGTATAAAAAAATGTTGTAATTGTTTTGTTGTTGTTTTTGTAATTAAAGAAAATTCCTTATTTTTGATGGGGGGCATGATAACTCCTCACTGGAACATCGGAATCCGAAAATTCCAACGGTGTTAGAAAGAGTACACGTCTGGCTCTCGTATGAACTAGGATTATTGACTTTGCTCTAAAATTAACAAAATGGGGACCTGTGAAAAAATATTTTTGGAAAATCGCCGATTTTTGACCAATGAGTTAAAATTAAGGAACATGTACCATTTCAACATATGCAACTGAACCAAGTAAAATAACATAACAC
>NW_026876714.1:0-20036 GCF_032173495.1 Musca vetustissima
TATATCCTTTAAAAAATCCACGCCTTATATAGGCCTTGACGAAATATTCTTTACGCCTTGAAAAAATATTTATAAACAATTGTTTTTGTTTATTTTGCACCACTGTGCCATATTTATTTATATGACCTTAAACCACATTTACTGTAACTAATGAATGAATTCTAAATTGATTATTTTTTGCACAAAGCCAAACAACAACAACAAAACAATTCCCTCTACTAACCCCTAGCAACAAATTCGAGTTTCTTTCCATTGAATTTTATTACACAATTTTTTACAATTTTTTTTTTTGTTTTCAAATTATGATGATGACTATGGCAAAAAACAGGAAAAATTCTCTTAGTATTCCGATTTGTTCCGAGCCAATATAATATTGATTATAAAATAACAAAGATTCGATAATCCAACCGCAGCACAATCCATAGAAATGACATTGGTTGTAGTTAGGGTCGTATAACCGGCAGCCCCACACATGTGACTGGATCACGTAGCCAGGCAGCATGAACTCTCAGCATCACCCATAGAACTCAAAAAGTTGCCACAGGTTTGGTGTTGTTGTTGGTTTTGTCACACAGGTTATGGTGCGACTGCTGTTCCGAAGCACAAGTAACATTTATAAGCAATAAGTTAAAGGTCAATGTGAAGAAGAAAGCAAAAACAAAGGAACGAACAACAATGTCAGCAGGGACACTAAAAGCTTCTGGCCTCCAACAACAACACTATCTCTCAGTGGCAGAGACTGTTGAAAGGAAATTCCTTTATTTTATTACATCAACTTCTGGGAGCCAGGTACCCCAACCGTTCAATTGTTTACATCAACAGGTATTATTATCATCGTATTATTGTGTGTGGGCACGAGTGTGTATGTGTGCATACCCCCATTATTTTAAACATAATAACATATTTTTAGATAATTTAAAGGAAATGAAGTGCATCAAGATTTATGGAAATGTCCAACATTATTACATGGGTTAGAAAAAAAATTAATAAAGACCATTATCAGTATGGATTTTTTAAAGAATATTTGTTCAAGGTCCATATAAGGCGTGGATTTATTAAAGAATATTTTTTCAAGGTCCATATAAGGCGTGGATTTATTAAAGAATATTTTTTCAAGGTCCATATAAGGCGTGGATTTATTAAAGAATATTTTTTCAAGGTCCATATAAGGCGTGGATTTTTTAAAGAATATTTTTTCAAGGTCCATATAAGGCGTGGATTTTTTAAAGAATATTTTTTCAAGGTCCATATAAGGCGTGGATTTTTTAAAGAATATTTTTTCAAGGTCCATATAAGGCGTGGATTTTTTAAAGAATATTTTTTCAAGGTCCATATAAGGCGTGGATTTTTTAAAGAATATTTTTTCAAGGTCCATATAAGGCGTGGATTTTTTAAAGAATATTTTTTCAAGGTCCATATAAGGCGTGGATTTATTAAATAATATTTTTCAAGGTCCAACTGAGGCGTGGATTTATTAAAGAATATTTTTCAAAGCCCATATAAGAATTTATTAAAGAATATTTTTCAAAGCCCATATAAGAATTTATTAAAGAATATTTTTTCAAGGCCTATATAAGGCGTGGGTGGCTTAGCAACGGCTCTGGTTGGCTTTAACATGGCGAAGTCCAGGCTTATCTTTGTCCCTCTTTCATCCCAATTGTGGACACTGACCTCCCCGCGGTGTCACTTGGGGTAGCTATTTTCATCACCCGTTGAAATAGTGAGCTAATATATGCCGAACTATAAAAAAATTGAGGCGTCGGGTTAATTGCTCACACTCGGAAAACCCCCTCCTACTATGAAAAAGCAAAGAAAAAGAAAACCAAACCCACCTAATGTTGACGATCCCTGCAAATGTTTATAGGACCACGATCTGCACTTGGAATGTGCGCACGTTGTACAGAAAAGGCGCAGTGTTCGCTTTGGCGGATGTACTCAAGAAGTTCAAAGCCAAAATATTTTGCCTTACAAGAAATACGATGGAAAGGGACTGGCGGCGTAAGTAAATCGGATGATTACACCCTGTAGTATAGCTGCCATGAAACGAGACATGAATTTGGCTGCGGATTTATGGTTAACGGGAGAATAAAAAACCTCGTCTCCCGATTCACTAAAGTAGATGAGCGAATTGCTATAATCCGTATAAAAGCAAAGTTCTTCTACATAAGTCTTATTTGCGCCCATGCTCCGACCGAAGACAAAGATGAGCAAACCAAAGACATATTTTATGAGCGCCTAGAAACAGCATATGACCGCTGCCCTGACCATGACATTTAAATTCTGCTGGGAGATTTTAATTCAAAAATCGGAAAGGAAAATATATTTGGTCCCACCGTCGGAAAATTCAGGCTCCATGAAAAAACATCCGACAACGGTATGAGGTTGATTGACTTCGCGGCAGCAAAATAACATGGTAGTTAGCATCACCAGATTTAACCATCTCGATATGCACAAGGCCACTTGGATTTCTCACGATCAAACAATGAGAAATCAAATCGATCATGTTGTGATAGACGGTAGGCATTCATCCAGTGTTCTAGACGTCCGATCGATTCGAGGAGCGAATATCGATTCGGACCATTACCTTGTGGCAGCCAATGTTCGCACCCGTCTTAATGTAGCAAAAATAGGTGCGATATAATATAACACGGAAACTCGACGTCGAAAAGCTGCAAACACAACTGCTAGCAGAAGCCTACTCCGATCAACTGCTTGTCCCGTTAATAGTATAGAAGCACAATGGCAAATAATTGTCCAATCCCTACAAACTGCAGCAAAAGCAACACTTGGGTGCCAAAAACCACCATCAAGAAACCCTGCGATGGAGAACTATGGGGAGAAAAAGAAGAACAGAAACGTATTTTCAGAAAAAAGAAGAAAGAACAAGAAAAACGTGAGCGTGTGCATATCGAGATTTACAGGAGTCGGGATGAAGTCCGAAAATTCTACCAACGGGTAAAACACCAAACCGAAGGCTTTAGTGCAGGCACATCTTCCTGTAGAGACGAAGAAGGAAACCTGGTAACAGATACAGACAGTGTGCTGAGGATTTGGAAGGAGCATTTTTAAAAGCTTCTGTTATCTGTGAAGTGGGTTATCCTCTAAGAGATGATGGTATAGAGTGTATACCAAGATGAGGTCAGAAAAACAATTAATCGACTGAAGAGTAATAAAGCCGCAGGAGCCGATGGGTTATCAGCCGAAATATTCCAGACTGGTGGTCAGACGCTGATCAGGAGCCTGCACCAGGTGATTAGTACAATTTGACTACAGGAATGCATGCCCAATGATTGGAACCTCAGCATCCTGTGTGCCGTGTGCAAAAAAGGAGACAAGACGATATGTGCCAACTATAGAGGAATAAGTCTTCTTCCCATCGCATATAAAGTGCTATCCAGCGACATGACATTATTGGACCGTATCAATACCGCTTAAGGCCTGGCGTATTCACCATTGACCAGATTTTCACTCTACGCCAGATCCTGGAAAACCCCCACAAAAAACACATCGACACATTCCACCTATTCGTCAACTATAGATACGCATTAGACAGTACTATTCATTCAGAGGTGTTTAAAGTCGTATCTGCATTCAGTATTCCAGCAAAATAAATACGGCTATGCTGGATAACTTTAACTGGTACAATGTCAGCAGTTAAAGTAGGAAAGGACCTCTCGGACCCCTTTAATACCAAAAGAGGATTCAGACAATGCGATAGTTTGCCGTTTGACCTTTTTAACATCCTGCTGGAAAAGGTCATACGAGAGGCAAAGGTGAACAGAAATGACAATTTGTACACCAAACAACACATGTTACTCGCCTACGTCGATGATATCGACATAATGGGCCGAACATTGAGAGCGGTAACAGCCACCTTTGAACAAATTGAGAAGGGGTCTGCCAAAGTGGGTCTGGCAGTGAACGGCGGGAAGGCCAAACTGATGGAAGACGTCCACTAGACTCGAACCAACTGTGGAACTTGAGAACTACAGCTTCGAGGTAGTCAAAGATTTTATATATCTTGGTACCGCCATAAAGAAGGGGAAGGCCAAGAATACGTTGGAAAGATCAAGTCGAAGACAATATCTCCGAAAATGGTCTTTCAAATTGAAAAAAACTGCGCAAAAGACCGATGCGCCTGGAAATCTTTTCCAAGCTCGGCTTATGGAACGTAAGTTCTGTCACAAGCCAGCTAAGTAAGTAAAGTATTTTTTCAATGATCCACACAAGGCGTGGATTTCTTAAAGAATATTTTTTCAATGATCCATACAAGGCGTGGATTTATTAGAGAATATTTTTTAAGGGCCAACTGAGGCGTGGATTTATTAAAGACTATTTTTTTCAGAATAGTATTCCAGGTTTTGTTGAAGAACATTATTCCAGGATTTTTTAAAGAATAATTTTTTTTCTAGTGTTTTCATTTAAATATTCTAAAAATGTACTTCTGAACACTGTAACCTTTTATCTCAAACATATACGTTCACTCGAATTTTCATTTAAATGTTTCACTTTGAAAATATCAACAACAAAAGCAAATTTTGGTTTTACAAATGAAATCTGCGTTGAGTTGTAGTCGAAATGTTTTAATTGAAATGAATTATGCAACACATCAGGGAGTAACTTCGAATTCCCCGAACAAACGGGATAAAAACAACAAAAAAGAGAAACAGTTCTATGCACGTGCCATTCGTAACATTTTAAACACTGAATCTATGCATGTGGTTGTTTGACAACAAAACAAAAAAATTGTTGGGAAATTTAAATAACAGCAATATTTATAATCTATATGAACTTCTCAATATTGAAAAATGTCACAATCATCATTTAAATGAAGTCCTCAGTTAAACAAAGTTCAAAGAACGATGGCATACCTTGTTAGGTAATATTTATCGAGATTTCATAGGTCGGAGGCATGGTAAACGAATAACACAACCTCTTGCTCAAATATGACTAAAACTGTTGAAGAACTGAAAGTGTTCTTCGTTGAGTAGAGCTGAATGAATTCTTCTTCGAGAAGCGCTGAAAGTAGTCTTCTGGAAGAGCTGTAGTTTTCCTTGTTCTAGTAGAGCTGAATGTTTTTTCTTCTTACAGAAAAGCTGAAGGTTTTCTTCGTCTTATAAAATAGCGAATATCTAAATATCTTCTGAAATAGTCGAAGGTATTCTCCTGTAAGGTATTCAGCTGTAAGTCATCTTCTTGTAGAATGCAGTTTTCTTCTAGAAAAGATGGTCTTTCCCCCGGTTTCCAATCATTTAAAAAATTATACCATATTTATTTCTAGGGCACTGATTATTATAACTTTTATTGTTACATCTGTCTATACTACCGGTGATACTGGTCCCTAAAATTTTGTTGGGACCCTATATTTTTGTGGTTTTCAACTTAAAGCAATGATACCCATGATTATTATTGGAGCTTAGATCTAGATTACATCATTATAAATTATTTTGAAGACTTTTTGAAGAAAATCATGTCTTTGTGCATATGTTTGTAACAGGCAAAACTAATCGAGATAGACCCATGGTTCCTTTAGAGAATATGCATAGTCTTTCCGTCCGTCCGTCCATGTATTTTTGTTAACAAAGTACAGGTCGAATTTATGAACCGATTTGGATGAATATGGCACATGTCACATATTTCCAAGGACGAACCCTATTGAAAATGAAAAAATCGGTTCAGATTTGGATATAGCTCCCATATATATTTTCGTCCGATTTAAGGTAAATGGTGCACCAAAGTTCCTATATATCATTCGATTTGCACGAAATTTGACGTAGAGTACTGAATTAGGTCCAGAATGTTGCGTGCCAAGTTTCGAGAAAATCGGTTCACATTTAGATATAGCTCCCATATATAGTTTCGTTCGGTATTATGTAAATGGTGCACCAAAGTCCCTATATATCTTTCGATTTCCACGAAATTTGGCGTAGAGTACTGAATTTGGTTCAGAATGATGTGTGCCAAGTTTCGAGAAAATCGGTTCAGATTTAGATATAGCTCCCATATATAGTTTCGTCCGATTTAAGGTAAATGGTGCACCAAAGCCCCTAAATATCTTTCGATTTGCATGAAATGTGGCACAGAGTACTAAATTAGGTCCATAATGATGTGTGCTAAGTTTCGAGAAAATCGGGTCAGATATATATATATATATATAGCTCCCATATACATTTTCGTCCGATTTAAGGTAAATGGCGTTTTAAAGTCCCTATATATCTTTGATTTGCACGAAATTTGGCATAGGGTACTGAATTAGGCCCAGAATAATGCGTGCTAAGTTTCGTGAAAATCGGTTCAGATTTAGATGTAGCTTCATATATATATTTTCGACTTATTTAATTTAAATTGTGCACTAAAGACCCAAAGATTGGCCGATCGGCACACAATTTTGTACAATGTATTGTTACTTTAAACTTTCGTGTGTCAAATTTTCTTGAAATTGGTTCAGATTTACATATACCTTCTATATATATTTTCGACCGATTTTATGTAAATGGTACACTAAAGGCCCATACAGACCCATACAAGAACAGAAATTAATATCTATCATGTTTTGTTGAAATCGATTCAGATTAGCTTCCATATATAATTTCGACCTATTCAAGTTGACTGTACACAAAATAATCGCCTTAGAAAAGGCGACGTCTATTTGGATACATATATAGAATATCCCCAAAGTGGTGAAGGGTATCATATAGTCGGCCCAGTCAGACTTTACTACTTTCCTTACTGGTTATAATGCGATTTGAACCTAACTTTGCCCAACCTATTTTATTTACCAAACCTAGGTCAGGTCCGAAGATGGAAACCATTCGTCTACTCTCTACTCTTTCTGGTACCTCCCACACAAAGGGTCAACATTTTCAATATTATTAAATTAAATATTAGGCAAATTGAATGTCCGATTTGAACCTCAAAAAAAAAAAAAAATAAAATAAAAATATTGTTTACAGCACACTTTGCAATACACATCGGTAGGAAAATGCGGCTAAAACCTTCAAAATACCGAACATATTTCGGTATCGTTATATGGGAGCTATAACAAAACGTACACCGATGTTGATAATTTTTGGTAGAAAAAATTGACATATAATTAAAAACCAGTGAGCGGAGCAGTATAGTTGTGTGGGGCCGACCATACGATACCCTACACAACTACCACGGAACTCCAACTATATGCGGATTTTTATTCCGAGCCTGTGTGACAATTCTAATATTTGCTCCCTCTTGCCCGATTAGAGGTCAACAACACCTCTTCCTTACACTGCAATATTTTCCGAAAATTTCTAACATTCAGTACAGCCCTTCTATACTTGTCCAGATTCTCTCCACCGTGGGTTGTGTTGTGATGATCGGCTTATAATTGTGGCCTATATATCGACTCCAAAAAACACAAAAAATTAAGTTTTCCGCCAACTTCATCCCAAATTTATTATCTGACCGTCATCGATAATTATAGGCTTTGTCCTTGACCATAACTGGAACCTCATGGAAAATTTCAAAGCGATCAGCGCTATATTTCCGTCCTCTAGTGTGGTAATGGGTTGCTAAATAATATCTGAGTACCTAAGCACCTGTAAATATTTATGTGTAACTTCCACATCCGAGTACATACGACAATATAATTGGTATCAATTTAAAGGTCAACTACTCCTCTTGAATATAATATCAACTTCTCTGGTCTATGTCCATCTGGGCTAAATATATATGCCATAGAATACAAATTTCGTCATTTTTCACACAAATGTCAGGGTCCATTTGAACCACTAAATATTGGCCGATCTTTATTAAAACAGGCATGCTTATTCTTTGGCCCGATTCCCTTCTCCGTGTAAAAATTCGCGATGTTCGGGCCATAATTACGACCTCTGGAGCGACAAGACCTCTGGGCAGACGGACAGACGGACGGACACACATGTCTAGATCGATTCAGCTAGTCGAGATATGACGATCGGTATACTTAAAGGTGGGTCTAGGACAAATATTTCGCGGCATTACAAACTCTTGGGGCTGCACAAAGCTATAATACCATGACAACATAGGTATAAAAATAATTACATCCGATCAGGTTAAGAAACGTACCCAAACCCCTTAATATACCGAATAGTAATATCATAACCATTTTGTAAACAATGTAATCCAAAGTTTAAAATCACTCCCCAAAATACCGAAGTTTGGAAGATAACGTTATATCGGAGCTACCCTATAAATAAATCCCATTTTCAATACCAAACATCCTAGGAGTAGTAGCAATGTATGTTCTATGTTAAATATTGTGAACTCTACCATAATATCAACAAAAGAACAGGGCAAAATCGACATATGATTGTATTAAGATCACATTTAACCCGTCTAAATAATAATTTATCGCATATATTAAGATGTACAATGTTTGAATCACATCGATTTCTCTTTTGACGGATGCACATGACTAAATCTACTCCTATTGTCCTGCAACATCTTCTATTTAAATATAATTATATCGAAGATATATCTGAGAGCGTATTAGGAGTCCATGTGATGTACATTCATTATGAAACAGGTTCGGAGTTATATAAATATCTGTGAAAAACGAAATTGCAAAGTTATCATATCACTGATCCACATTTTATTCCCATTTTTCCCCTCAAGGCGTATACGTGACATTGACATTCATCATACGAACTGACAGACGTTTCTAAGCATTTCTAAACAAATAATTTGTTAAGCATTGTTCTACTACCTCCATTTGTATAAAAATATCTATGTACATGTGTATGTATGTATTTGTGTATCTCAATTTTTCCCCAAGCACATATGTCTGAACAAAATGGGATATGAAATGTTGATGACATGTACACAATTCAAAAAAATGTTTTTTTGTATTCAGGCAATTGTTGATTGTTTTGCGGTTGGACTGAGTGAAACCTTTTGTTTTTTTGTGAGTACGTATGTGTGTATGTGTTTTTTGCTAAATAAATTCTACAAATGAAATTTTCCTTGAAGTACTGTTTTACTGTCATTTGTTCCTATGTATGAGTGTATCTATTTTGTAAACCTTAAGGGGACCCCCCCCATTCTCGGGGTCAAAAATTTTGTTGATATAATTCGAATCTACACTGATTAAAAAATGTCTCTACAAAATTTCAAGTGAAAATCTCAAGAACTCTTGAAGATATAGCCGATTTATTGTGTCAGCATCAAGTGACGGCTGAAGGGCTTCTCAAACTTTAAACGCGTTTTTCTCTAAACATTTTTTTGCGAATGGCGGGCACGATAATTCAAAAACTAATAATCCAATCGGTTCCAAATTTTGCAACGTTTCTCTGGGAGTATATAGCTCTCGTATGAACTAGGATAAAGTCAATCGGTGAAGATCTTCCTTATTTTTTAACTTGGTTTTTGGTAAAAAATCGGCGATTTTCCAAAAATATTTTTTCAAAGGTCCACCATTTTGTTAATTTTAGAGCGAAGTCAATAATCCTAGTTCATACGAGAGCTAGACATGTACTCTTTCTAACACCGTTGGAATTTTCGGATTCCGATGTTCCATTGAGGAGTTATCATGCCCGCCATCAAAAATAAGGGCTTTTCTTTAATTACAAAAAACAACAACAAAACAATAACAAAATTTTTTTGTAAATTATTTTTCTTCTCTTTTAAATCTTCAATTATATATGTGCAAAGTTACAAACCTTAACAAGCATTGGTATTGATTTACCAGCCCATTGAAAATCTTGAAAAATTAAAATCGAGAATGGGCGGGGTTCCCTTAATCGAGTAAACAAACCTCTAATAAATAGATGACCTTATTCATAAGATTATACCAAGGCGTATGTATGTACCTATTATGTATTTGTGCCTAATCTGATTGACAAGCATTGTGTTGTAAATTAAATTTCGTAAATGTAGCAAAAGGTCTTCTTTGCTATTCGTTGTCAATAACATTTCCGGTCGATTACAATACACACGATGCAATTTAGATCTAAGTAATTTTGGGATAATATTCTAGACAAAGGTATTTTCGAAAAATAAGAATTATTATCTCTGACAAACATATATTTAAAAAACCAGTGAGCGGAGCAATATAGTCGGACGGTGCCGACCATACGATACCCTACACAACTACCACGGAACTCTAACTTTCTGCGCATGTTTATTCTGAGCCTGGGCAATATTTAGTGATATTTGCCCCGACTTTCCCGATTAGAGGTCAGCAGCACATCTTCCTTACATGTTCCGAATATTACAAATATTCAGTACAGCCCTTCTACTTACTTGTCCAGATTCCCTTCACGGTGGGTTGAGTTGTGATGTTCGGCTTATATTCGACTAGAAAACACACAAAGAAATTAATTTTTCCGTCCACTTCATCCCAAAATTTTATTCTGATCATCACCGAAAATTATAGACGTTGTCCTTGGCCATAATTGGAACTTCATGAAATATTTCAACGCGATCAGCGCTATATTTCCGCCCTCTAATTTGGTAATGGGTTAATTAATAATATTTGAATACGTAAGCACATGTAAATATTTAAGTGTAACTCCCACATCCGAATAGATACATCAAAATATTTGACATCAATTTAAAGTTTAACCACTCCTCTTGGATATACTATCAACTTCTCGGGTCTATATCCTTCAGGAGTAAAGATATAAGCCATAGAATTCAAATATTGTAATTTTTCACACAAAAGTCAGAGTCCATTTGACCCGCTAAATAATGACCGATATTTATCAAAGCAGACATGCTTATTCTTTGGCCCGATCCTCTTCTCCATGTAAAATTTCGCGATGTTCGGACCATAATTGCGGCCTCTTCCACGAAAACCTAACTTTATGTGGTTGTATATTCTGAGCTTGGGCAATATTTCGCGCTATTTGCACTCTCTTGACAGACTAGATGTCAACAAATATTTCTAATATTCAATAGACGAGGGCTGTACTTGTCTAAATTCTCTTTAACGTGGGTTATGTTGTGATGTTGGGCTTTCAATTGTGACCTATAGATCGACTCGAAAAAAAAAACACAAACAAATTAAGTTTTCGGTTCACTTCATCCCAAAATTATTATCTGATCATCACCGAAAATTATAGGCGTTGTCCTTGAGCATAACGGGGTCTCATGGAAAATTTCAAAGCGATCAGTGCTAAATTTCCGCCCTCTAGTGTTTTAATGGCTTATTAAATAATATCTCAGTACGTAAGCGCCCGTAAATATTTGAGTGTAACTCGTACATCCGAGTACATACGAACATATTTAAAGGCCAACCACTCCTCTTGAACATATAATCAAGTTCTCGGGTCTAGGTTCTTCTCGGGTCTATATACGCCATAGAATACAAATTTTGTAATTTTTCACACAAAAGTCAGGGTTCATTTGGCCCGCTAAATATTGAACAATCCTTATCAAAACAGGCTTGCTTATTCTTTAGCCCGATTCTCTTGTCCATGTAAAATTTCGCGATGTTCGGACCATAATTGCGGCCTCTGGAGTGACCAGAAAAAGGGACAATAATTAAGTATTTGGTCCATTTCATCCTCTAAATATTAACCGATCTTCACCAAAAACAAAAGGGGTCTTCATTGGCCAGAACCCATCCTACATGCAAAATTTCGAGAAGATTGGTCCATAACTGTGGCCTGTATCGTGTTTACAAATTATAATGGACAGACGGACGGACGGACACACATGTCTAGATCGACTCAGCTAGTCGAGATATGACGATCGGTATACTTAAAGGTGGGTCTAGGACCAATATTTCGCGGTGTTACAAACTCTTGGGGCTGCACAAAGCTATAATACCCTGACAACATAGTTGTGTAGGGTATAAAAATTGTTTTGTGTCCGCTACTTCATGAATTCAGAATTCATGTTGTGTAGAAAAATTCAGATGAATATCTCTTTCACAATCTGATTGAGAAGCTGTAAAAGTTCTTATGTTCCTTGTAAGGTGTGAGTCAATTGATAAATTAAAGCGCATTTTCTGCAAGGCCCATATTGGACCAAAGAAGAAGCATGCCTGTTTTGATACAAATCGGTCAATATTTAGCGGGTCAAATACATTTGTGTAAAAATTGACAACATCTATGTATCCATCCATTCCATAGAATACATATTTACTCCCGAAGAACATAGAACCGAGAAGTGGGCAGTATATCCAAGAGGAGTGGTTGACCCTTACATTGATACCGAGTATATTGATGTATATACTCGGGGTCTACCTATGTTGATCTTGTTTAGTAGCGCACTGATGGCTTCAAAATTTTCGTGGACGGTCCAGTTATAGACGGAAAATTGTATTTTTGTCTGGTGTTCTATCCGCTCGACATCGAAACGCTGCAAAACGAAACCTACTCCACTCACCTCACCCACTTGCTTGACGAAATCACCTCATGTCCCGATAATAATATAAAAGCACACTGTCAAATAATTGCCCACTCGCTACGAACTGCAGCAAAAGCAACACTTGGATACAGAAAATCACCATCAAGAAATCCATGGAACGATCAGGAGTGTCGTAATGCTACTGAGGTGAAAAACGCAGCGTATATGGAAACCCTGCACACAGTTGCAACATATAATGCGATGGAGAATTATCGGGAGAAAAGGAGAAACGTATTTTCAGAAAAAAATAAGAAAGAACAAGAAAAACGTGAGCGTACGCAAATCCAGATGTACAGGAGTCACAATGAAGTCCGGAAATTTTACCAACGAGTAAAACACCAAACCGAAAGCTTTGGTGCAGGCACATCCTCCAGCTGATTAGTACAATTTGGCTAGAGGAATGCTTGCCCAATGATTGTAACCTTTGCATCTTGTGTCCCGTGCACAAAAAAGGTGGCGTTGATATTTTAAATAATATTTTTAGGGACCCTTACAAAGGCGTCTTAAGGGCGACGAAGACAATATGTGCCAACTATAGAGGAATAATTCTCCTATCAATCGCAAATAAAGTGATATTCAGTGATGCGGCTTCAGACCTGGCAAATCTACCATTGACCAGATTTTCACTCTGTGCTAAATGCTGGAAAAGACCCACGAAAAACACATGGACACATGCCACCAATTCGTCGACTATAAAGTCGCATTCGACAGCCCTATCTGTTCAGAGGTATTTAAAACCATGTCTGCGTTCGGCATTCCTGCAATATAATTACGGATATGCAGAATAATTTAAGATGGCACAAGGACATCGGAGCCCTTCAATATATAACTAGGATTCTGACAAGGAGACAGTTTGTTGTATGACCTTTTTAACATTCTGCTGGAAAAGGTCATACGAGAAAAGTCGGAAAGGACTCATCGGAGCTCTTCAATACAGAACTAGGATTCTGACAAGGAGACAGTTTGTTGTATGACCTTTTTAACATTCTGCTGGAAAAAGTCATACGAGATGCAAATTTTAACATAAATGGCACTCTGTACATCAAACAACTCGCCTAAGCCGATGACATCTATATAATGGGTCAAACATTGAGAGCGGTAACAGCCACCTTTGAACAAATTGAGAAGGAATCTGCCAAAGTGAGACTGACAGTGAATGGCGAAAAGACCAAGCTGATGGTATTAAGGCGCAAGACGTTACGTAGACTCGTAAGAACTGTGGGACTTGAAAACTACAGCTTCGAGGTAGTGAACGATTTTATGTACCTCGTTATCGCCATAAATAAAACTAATAATATCTCCGGAGGAGAATAGTGTTGGTCAACAGATACTACTATGGTCTGAGTAAGCAACTCAAAAGCAAGGCCACCTCCCGCCAGACCAACTCTACAAGACACTGTTATGTGGATCTGAAGCATGGGTACTTACGCAAGCAGATGAGGCAGCTATTGGGGTGTTTGGCGTACCAGCTGATGGTTCATGCAGAAGGGGAAGGCCACAAATAAGATGGAAAGATCAAGTGGAAGACAGCATTGCCGAATATAATTTTTCAAACTGGAAAAACTGGGCAAAAGACCGACGCGTCTGGAAATCTTTTTTAAGCTCGGTTTATGGAACGAAAGTTCTTTAACAAGCCAGCTAAGTAAGAAAGTATATTCCAAATTTGTTGTATATTTTGTGTATTTGGTATATAAAATATGCAATATTGGCTATGTTCTGACACAACGTCATTATAATGGTGCATTCCACATTTTAAATATCATTGCAGCATTTTCCAACCTAAATGGCTTTAATTCGGAATTTTGAGTACTCATTGGGGTCGACGAACATATTTTTGCTTTTCATTTTTAGCACATTCCTTCTGTTGTGTATCTGTAACCTCGAAATTGTGACAGACATGCCGTTGACATGTGAAAATCTAAAATAATTTTTTGTGGCTACTATTTGATGATGAGTAGTTGAATGTGTTGGTAGTAATGTCTTAATGTGTTGTTGTATGTGTTAGACATACTCGAATTTTTCAAATACCAAACTTATTTCGTAATAGAGGAAGACAGGCTGGCACACAGACAAATAAGTAATAAAATAAACCTGATGTGTCTGTGTCGGTCCCATTTAGGGATTACTTTTGTTGTTATTGCAATTTTGGAAAATATAACTGTAACGAATGTATGGTCTTTTTCTGAAAATGAATTTTATATTAAGCATAATAGTAGTTTGTAAGTAAAGATATTTTTGAATGGGTGAAAATAATTTGTATGATTTAAATAAAAATAAATTATGATTATCCACGCCATTTAAAAAATGCATACTAAATGCAAGCTCCAGTTGTAAAATCTAATTATTGATAAGAAATAATTTTTATACCCCTTGCTAACCATGCCTGTATGTGGTTGGAAATGGGACTTATAGGTCCACTCCTTCTCATACGTACCTCACAGAGTGACACAATTATGAAAATTTGTTAATCCAATACAAAGCGAATAGAATATTCACATTGATTTGTACACTCCACCATGAGGTGGATACTCAAATAAACCCGAAACCGTTCGAGATCTTTATGTATGACAGGCCATAATATCCAAAATACCAAAACATGTGGACCTAAATTTATTTTTGCTAAGAAGATTTGCTCCCCAATTATAATCCAAAATGTAAAATATTAACCAATTTGTTTGGAAATCGTGTCCAAATTCGCAAAATCTCGAAATTTGGATGTTACCGTTATGAACTTTCATGAGATCGTAAGAAGTGGACCAAATAGTTTAGTTAGTTTTTTTTTTGTGGGAATATTTGCTAGCCAATGATAATCTAATCTCGCAGACTATAGCCACTCCGCCGAATATTGAGGTTATCCTTATAAGAGTTTTATACCAAAATTGGATCGATACATACATGTTGCATTGTATGTCCAAAAATTGGAAAACTCTATATTAATAATGACAAGGTGTTTCCAACGAAATTGTTATGGTGGTCATAATCAGTCTTTTTTTTCTCGAACAAAAATAATAAAAAATACATGGATTTCACCTCTACTCAATAGACCTTTCAGTTCTATTTTAAATGCAGCTTTTCTAGACGATGATCTATAAAGTCTCCCTTTCCCTCACCTATAAAGACTCCTATCCAATCATATATAAATATTTCCTTCGGATCATCTATAAATACTCCCACCTCTATGTATAAGGATCACCATAACTCTATATAGACTACCATCAACTCGTGTATAAAAACTCTCCCCATCTCTATAAAGTCGTCCCTCAACTCATCTATAAATACTCCCCTCAGCTCTTCCGTAGAGACTCCCTTCGGCTCGTCTATAGAGACTCAACCCGTTCCTCCATAGGGATTTCTTTCAGCTTGTCTATAAATCTCGCCCTTCTATAAATACGCCCTTCAGTTCGTCTATAAAGATTCCCGTCAGCTCCTACATAAAAACTGCACATTTTCATACATAAGGGCTTTATTTCGGCTCCCTACAAAACTATCTCATATTCGCCTATATACAGAGATGGTCCGTCAGAAACAGTGACGTAAATGACATACATATCCGACGTAAAATACATACGTCAAAAACGTCGGAAACGCACCTAAAACCATTAGGTTTTTGACAAAATAGCTATTTTCATTAATCAATTTGGAAATTATGTATGCTTTACTCAAATCCATATAAAAATTTCAAAATTTTCTTCTCCAAAAAGTTCGGAATTTTTTATCAGTTCTAGTAAGGAATAGTCAGATACATGTAAAAATAATATATATTCTTGAAAATAACTGTATATTGTAATAATATTCAAATAAATGACGTTTACTACATTTGTTACATTTTATACAGGTATATGACGTTTTCGACGTTTACACCTTTTTGACGGTCGAAAACCTAAACTCCCACCAGCTTGCTTATAAAGTCTAACTTCTGGTCATCTATATTTACTCCCTCCACCTCGACTATAAAGAATCTCTCCTGCTCAACTATATATACCACATACCGCTCATCTATAAAGATAAAGAGACTATAAACAGCTCGATTTAACGAATCAGATCCACAGAGTCGCCCTACTGAGATGGTGATAGTGCTTAAACCAAGGGACTAGTGAAGACTTTATAGGCAAACTGGTGGAGATCTTTATATACGAACATGATACAGATTTATAGGCGAGCTGAATGGAAGCATTTATACATGAAATGGTGCGAGTTTTTATATACGAGCTGAAGGGAGTCTCAAGAGACGAGCTCGTATATTAAAACTGGCACACACCAGATTGCCTATAAAGTCTTCACTCAGCTCTTCTATAGAGACTCACTACACCTCATCTATAAAGACCTCGCCATGAAAAAATATTCTTTAATAATTCTCACCTCTGGTGTGACTTGAAAAAAATATTCTTTACAATTTACGCCACAGATAGTAATAGAAAAAATATCCGTAAAAATTACAAGCCTTTGGTAACAAATAACATATTTTTATAAATCCAGGACCCTGATGTTCCTTGAAAAATATTTGAAATTCTACTGCTATTGCTCTAAATTTGAATTGCCTTTCCCCTTTTTGCTGAGTGGTCATGTTTAACATTTCATTGCAGCTTTTTAGGTCCTCTAGGCGTATACATGGCATGATATTGTGTTGTATACGTCACATATCATACGATAGGCATTTCCAATCATTCCTAAAACAAATAATTTAAAAAAACAAACATTGTTATATAATAGTATGGTTTAGAGTGGTACACATTTATAACAATAACATCATCAACAGGTTTGCTTGTTTGGAAACAAATATTTTATCAAAAGCCAGCCATGCTATCAATGTGGGGTTTTAAAGATTATTTTTTCAAGTTTTAAAGCAATTGTGGATTTTTATTTTTCCCAAAGCCAGAAACACTTTGAACGTAATTTTTAATTTTTTTTTCGAAAAAATATATTTTCCTTTTGGGGTTTTCATATACCCACCGAAGTCTTTTACCCAAAATTCGTAATCAATTATTAGGATGTGAAATATTGACCCTACTCTTAACAATGTTTTTTTTTTTAATTTTCATTCACACATAACTGTCCTTTCCAGGACTTACTATCCAGAACATATTTTTAAAATACGTATTATATTTCTTTCTATAATAGAAGCTGTAAATAATATTGAATTTATTTACCTTGTCAACCCATAAAATACACATGTCCCAAGGAAAGAACGGAGGATATTCAACAATTTATTGTGTGTGGTTTTTTGTCACGTAGGTAATTGAGGTCATTGACACATACATACATTCGGACTGGGAATGTTGGAAATGTTGGAATGTTATATTTAAGGATTAAATACATAACACATAAAGAAAATTAATAGCAAAGTAAGGGTCAAGCACGTGTATTTATTTATAGAGCATTGTATGGATCGTTGAAAAAATATTCTTTAAAAAATCCACGACTTGTATGGATCGTTGAAAAAATATTCTTTAAAAATCCACGCCTTAGATGGACGTCGTTGAAAAAATATTCTTTAAAAAATTCACGCCTTGTATGGATCGTTGAAAAAATATTCTTTAAAAAATCCACGCCCTGTATGGATCGTTGAAAAAATATTCTTTAAAAAATCCACGCCTTGTATGGATCGTTGAAAAAATATTCTTTAAAAATCCACGCCTTAGATGGACGTCGTTGAAAAAATATTCTTTAAAAAATTCACGCCTTGTATGGATCGTTGAAAAAATATTCTTTAAAAAATCCACGCCCTGTATGGATCGTTGAAAAAATATTCTTTAAAAAATCCACGCCCTGTATGGATCGTTGAAAAAATATTCTTTAAAAAATCCACGCCCTGTATGGATCGTTGAAAAAATATTCTTTAAAAAATCCACGCCTTGTATGGATCGTTGAAAAAATATTTTTTAAAAAATCCAAGCCTTGTATGCATCGTTGAAAAAATATTCTTTAAAAAATCCACGCCTTGTATGGATCATTGAAAAAATATTCTTTAAAAAATCCACGGATCGTTGTATGGATCGTTGAAAAAATATTCTTTAAAAAATCCACGCCTTGTATGGATCGTTGAAAAAATATTCTTCAAAAAATCCACGCCTTGTATGGATCGTTGAAAAAATATTCTTTAAAAAATTCACGCCTTGTATGGATCGTTGAAAAAATATTCTTTAAAAAATCCACGCCTTGTATGGATCGTTGAAAAAATATTCTTTAAAAAATCCACGCCTTGTATGGATCGTTGAAAAAATATTCTTTAAAAAATCCACGCTTTGTATGGATCGTTAAAAAAATATTCTTTAAAAAATCCACGAAAAAATATCGTTGAAAAAATATTCTTTAACAAATCCACGCCTTAGATGGACGTCGTTGAAAAATTAGTCTTTAAAAAATCCACGCCTTTGATGGACGTCGTTGAAAAAATATTCTTTAAAAAATCCACGCCTTGTATGGATCGTTGAAAAAATATTCTTTAAAAAAACCACCCCTTGTATGGATCGTTGAAAAAATATTCTTTAAAAAATCCACGCCTTGTATGGATCGTTGAAAAAATATTCTTTAAAAAATCCACGCCTTGTTGAAAAAATAGTCCTTAAAAAATCCACGCCTTGTTGAAAAAATATTCCTTAAAAAATCCACGCCTTGTTGAAAAAATATTCTTTAAAAAATCCACGCCATGTATGGATCGTTGAAAAAATATTCTTTAAAAAATCCACGCCTTGTATGGATCGTGAAAAAATATTCTTTAAAAAATCCACGCCTTGTATGGATCGTTGAAAAAATATTCTTTAAAAAAACCACCCCTTGTATGGATCGTTGAAAAAATATTCTTTAAAAAATCCACGCCTTGTATGGATCGTGAAAAAATATTCTTTAAAAAATCCACGCCTTGTATGGATCGTTGAAAAAATATTCTTTAAAAAAACCACCCCTTGTATGGATCGTTGAAAAAATATTCTTTAAAAAATCCACGCCTTGTATGGATCGTTGAAAAAATATTCTTTAAAAAATCCACGCCTTGTATGGATCGTTGAAAAAATATTCTTTAAAAAATCCACGCCTTGTATGGATCGTTGAAAAAATAGTCTTTAACAAATCCACGCCTTGTATGGATCGTTGAAAAACTAGTCTTTAACAAATCCACGCCCTGTATGAATCGTTGAAAAAATATTCTTTAAAAAATCCACGCCTTAGATAATCGTTGAAAAAATATTCTTTAAAAAATCCACGCCTTATATGGATCGTTGAAAAAATATTCTTTAAAAAATCCACGCCTTAGATAATCGTTGAAAAAATATTCTTTAAAAAATCCACGCCTTGTATGGATCGTTGAAAAAATATTCTTTAAAAAATCCACGCCTTGTATGGATCGTTGAAAAAATATTCTTTAAAAAATCCACGCCCTGTATGAATCGTTGAAAAAATATTCTTTAAAAAATCCACGCCTTAGATAATCGTTGAAAAAATATTCTTTAAAAAATCCACGCCTTAGATAATCGTTGAAAAAATATTCTTTAAAAAATCCACGCCTTAGATAATCGTTGAAAAAATATTCTTTAAAAAATCCACGCCTTAGATAATCGTTGAAAAAATATTCTTTAAAAAATCCACGCCTTAGATAATCGTTGAAAAAATATTCTTTAAAAAATCCACGCCTTAGATAATCGTTGAAAAAAATTCTTTAAAAAATAAAATAT
>NW_026876715.1:0-20005 GCF_032173495.1 Musca vetustissima
CAATATTCTTCCTCTTAATTAGATCTAAAATTTTTTCTTGAGATAAAATCAATAAAACATCACCATCATACTGAAAACAGCACAACTGCAAAAAAATTAAAATTTCGACATACTTTTTCCATGTTTTTTTTTTTCACACTTATTTCAGAAACTGCTACTGACTCGACCAAACAATATATGACAAGAAGATAGCCAATAGCAAATCAAAAAAAATTTCTTAAAACCCCGATTTCATTGGTTGACTCCTTCACATAGTTATAGCCTCACAAATTCATCAAAATGAGCCAAAGAAATTCACTCCCAATTGTATGTTTATAGAAATAAAAATTGCTATGCTTTTTCAATAAATAGGTAAAAAATTAAAGTAAAAATTAAAATGTTTGGGCCCTTTGGTTTTTTTCGAAGACATGTCGCTGCCATATATGCACAGGGTAAACGCAGGAACTGGAGGTGCGACCTTAAAGTTGTCAATATTCTGCAAGGCATAAAGGGTGGATGGCGAAAGTATTATTGCTTTTTGTGCCGTTGAGCAAAAGTCGATCACTACTCGCACACTTGGGAAAAACGTATGTCAGGAGTAAAAGATGCCACATTAGACATGACAGCAGAGCCACTAATAAAAACCAGTAAGGAAAGTAGTAAAGTCGGACGGGGCCGACTATATGATACCCTTCACCACTTTGGGTATATTCAACAGATGAACCCTAACAGACGTCGCATTTTTGAAGGACCAGTAATATTAAATTGGATCCATAAACATGTCGTTCTGCAACCGATACTAAATTTTTCATTTGGTCGGATATAGAAGCTATATCTAAATCTGAACCGAATTCAGGAAAATTAACCCACATCAGTCTAGACATAATTCATTGTGCTGTGCCAAATTTCGTGCCAATCGGAAGTTATTTAGGGACGTTGGAGCACCATTTACCTTAAATCTGACGAATATATAAATGGGAGCTATATCTATATCTGAACTGATTTTCATGAAATTGAGCACACATCATTCTGGACGTAATTCAGTACCCTATGCCCAATTTCATGCAAATCGAATATGTATAGGGACTTTGGTGCCCCGTTTACCTTAAATCGAACGAAAATATATATGGGAGCTATATTTAAATCTGAACCGATTTTCACCAAACTTGGCACACATCATTCTAGATCCAATTCAGTACGCTGTGCCAAATTTCGTGCAAATCGGAAGATATATAGGGACTTTGGTACACCATTTACATGAAATCGGACGAAAATATATATGGTAGCTATGTCTAAATCGGAACCGTGTTTTCCCAATTTCAATAGGGTTCGTCCTTGCGCCAAATAGACTAGCTGTGCCAAATTTCATCCAATTCGGATCATAAATGCGACCTGTACTTTGTTTACAATTTAACATGGACAGACAGACGGACGGACATGAATAAATCGACTTAGAAAGTGATTCTATGCATATTCTAAAAAGGAACCATGTGTCTATCTCGTTTCCTTTTGCCTGTTACAAACATATGCACAAAGACATAATACCCTGTACCGCAGTGTGGCGAAGGGTATAAATATTAGTGACATATTGTTGCCACCGCTGCATATTACCCTGTGCATATATGGCAGCGACATGTCTTCGAAAAAAACCAAAGGGCCCAAACATTTTAATTTTTACTTTAATTTTGTACCAATTTATTGAAAAAGCATAGCAATTTTTATTTCTATAAACATACAATTGGGAGTGTTTTTTTTTTTTTTTTTTTTTTTTTTTTGTTTCATTTGGATGAATTTTTGAGGCTATAACTATTTGAAGGAGTCAACCAATGAAATCGGGGGTTTAAGAAGAGTTGTTTGATTTGGTATTGGCTATCTTCTTGTCATATATTGTTTGGTCGAGTCAGTAGCAGTTTCTGAAATAAGTGTGAAAAAACATGGAAAAAGTATGTCGAAATTTTAATTTTTTACAGTTGTGCTATTTTCATTATGATGGTGGTGTTTTATTGATTTTATCTCAAGAACAAATTTTTAGTTCTAATTAAGAGGAAGAATATTGCTTAAGAGAGAAAAGCAATATTTCGAATAGTTCACGAAATATAGACTCAATTGGTCGATAACTGTGGCCTCTATCGTGTTTACAAATTATAATGGACAGACTGACGGACACACATGTTTAGATCGACTCAGCTAGTCGAGATATAACGATCGGTATACTTAAAGATGGGTGTAGGACCAATATTTTGCGGCGTTATAAACTCTTGGGGCTGCACAAAGCTATAATACCCTGTAGGGTATTATAGGGTATAAAAATAATCGTTGTAGGAATATGATTGGACATAACCTTTTCCGGATTTTTTAGGATTTTAGCCCGACTTTCCAACCGAAATACATTAATTCAGAATTTTAGAGAATGGCAAACATACGTGTAGAAAGTTGTCATTATAATTTTATGTTTTGGCTAGGCCCCATATAAAGATGACTCCCAATTTTCGGTATTTTAAGGGTCTTATCCACATTTTCCAACCTGCTAGCAGCAAATTTGCCATGACATTATATCCATTTAAAGGTGTCGACTTTTTAAAGAAATTTTCAATATACACCACATGGCGATGGGTATAAAAATTCAGCCGGGTTGAACTTATCCCTGATTTTATATTTTGTAATGTTTTACTTTCAATATGAAAATAATACTTCCCAGTGTAGAACTATGTAGAATTCCATAATCCATAAAGAATATTTTCTTTGTCTCTGGGATTTTTTTTTGGTTGTGGTATCTACACCACATCTAGCTTGTATTTAATTTGTTACAAAGATATGCGAAATTTTTTCAGAGATCTTATAAAAATTCCATTATTTCAATTTTTTTTTAATTTCTTTCTTGTATAAACCATAAAACTCTATGCAAAGTCGTATTATATATGTATGTGGTTTTATAAAGTTAACAAAAGAGTTATATAAGTAAACATGTGCATGTTTGTTGTCTGTCTGTTTGTGTGCTCATTTCAGTCTATGCATTGCGTTAACATAGGGCAAAATAAACAGCTTGACTTTGTTGTATTGTTTCACAAGTTTCAATTGTTTGGAAAGTTTTTCCATTATCATCACCATTTACTTCCTTTGGCTGATAGGACAACAAAAGGATTTCAAGTGTTTTGTTCAAGTCGTTTTATTTACAGACATTAAATTATCTGAAATATATGTAAAATAAAAGAATTTTTTGTTTTCTTTTATTTTGAATCGAAATGAAACAAAAATATTAATCCCTGTTTTCTTTTTTCATTTTAGCAGAAATTAATCCATATGCAATATGTTCCCAAAAATGGCTCATTAAACGGAACATACATTCTAAATACAAAAAAATCTATGTTCGGTCTTTGAGTGAAAACAATTAAAATGTAACGTTTCAGTCATGTTGAAGAGTATAAAAGGTTATACAAGGCCGACTTGCTACTTTGGTTCAATAAATTGTTTTTTTTTTCGTTGCCACATCTATTAACAAATAACCGATAAACATTTCCGATTTAAATGTGCATTTCTTTTATACACTTACATTTCTTTTGTAAACCGATTCACTTTGACATTTTAATATTTCAACAACAATTGTTGTTTGACATTTTTTTTTTAATGGTGGCCATCGAATTTTGTTTTCCCAATGTCAATTTGCGTCATCATAAACAAAACACACTCATCCCACAGAATATCTATGCAATCAAAAGTGAAAGGTTTTGATTAAATGGGGATTATATTTTTAAAACACATTTGAAGTGAGTGAAGTAGATTTGTTGGGAATATTTTTGAAGGAACAAGTTAAAGTGTGTTATATTCGACCGGGCCGAACTCTTGATACCCCCCAACATAGGTACACTGGCAACGAATGAGGTTGGGAAGTGTGGCTAAAAGGACTGTTCAAAGCGTGGTTTTTTTATTTAAGGGAAACCCACCCATTCTCGATTTTAATTTTTCAAGATTTTCAATGGGCTGGTAAATCAATACCAATGCTTGTTAGGGTTTGTAACTTTGCACATATATATTTGAAGATATAAAAGAGAAGAAAAATAATTTACAAAAAATTTTTGTTATTGCTTTGTTGTTGTTTTTTGTAATTAAAGAAAAGTCCTTATTTTTGATGGCGGGCATGATAACTCCTCACTGGAACATCGGAATCCGGAAATTCCAACGGTGTTAGAAAGAGTACATGTCTGGCTCTCGCATGAACTAGGATTATTGACTTCGCTCTAAAATTAACAAAATGGCGGACCTTTGAAAAAATATTTTTGGAAAATCGCCGATTTTTGACCAAAACCAAGTTAAACCAGTGAGCGGTGCAGTATGGTCGGACGGGGCCGACCATACGATACCCTACACAACTACCACGGAACTCAAATTTTCTGCGGATGTTTATTCCGAGCCTGGACAATATTTCGTGATATTTGCACCCTCTCGCCCGATTACAGGTAAACAGCACCTCTTCCTCAAACTGACATATTTTAGGTGTAACTCCCACATCAGAGCACATGCAACAATATATTTAGTCTTAATTTAAAGGTCAACCACTCCTCTTGGATATAATATCAAATTTTCGGGTCTATGTCCTTCAGGGGTAAATATATACGTTATAGAATAAAAATTTTGTCATTTTTCACACAAAAGTCAGGGTCCATTTGACCCGCTAAATATTGACCGATCTTTATCAAAGGCATGCTTATTCTTTGGCCCGACCCCCTTCTCCATGCAAAATTTCACGATGTTCGGGCCATTATTGCGGCCTGTGGAGCGACCAGAAAAACCGACAAAAAATTAGTATTTGGTCCATTTCATCCCCTAAATATTAACCGATCTTTCCCAAAAACAATAGGGGTCTTCATTGGCCAGAACCCATCCTACATGCAAAATTTCGTGAAGATTGGTCCATAACTGTGGCCTGTATCGTGTTTACAAATTATAATGGACAGACGGACGGACGGACAGACGGACACACATGTCTAGATCGACTCAGCTAGTCGAGATATGACGATCGGTATACTTAAAGGTGGGTCTAGGACCAATATTTCGCGGCGTTACAAACTTTTGGGGCTGCACAAAGCTATAATACCCTGACAACATAGTTGTGTAGGGTATAAAAACGAGTTTAAAGTTTGAGAAACCCTTTAGCCGTCACTTGATGCTAACACAAGAAATCGGCTATATATTCACGAGTTCTTGAGATTTTCACTTGAAATTGTGTAGAGACCTTCTTTAATTAATGTAGAATCGAATTAAATCAAAAAAATTTTGACCCCGAGAATGGGGGGTTGCCCTTAGGAATATTTTTGAAAGCACTTCCAAGTGGTAGACTTTTATACCCTTCACCACACTGTGGTACAGGGTATTATGTCTTTGTGCATATGTTTGTAACAGGCAAAAGGAATCGAGATAGAACCATGGTGTTCCTTTTGAGAATATGCATAGAATCACTTTCAGAGTTGTATGACCGTCTGTCCGTCCGTCCATGTATTTTTGTGTACAAAGTACATGTCGCATTTATGATCCGATTTGGATGAAATTTGGCACATGTCACTTAATTAGCCCAAGGACGAATCCTATTGAAATTGGGGAAAATTGATTCAGATTTAGATAAAGCTCTCATATATAGTTTTGTCCGATTTTTGACAAATGAAGCACCATGCTCTCCGATTGACCGACAAAATTTTGCACAGAGTATTGACTTAGGTCCAGATTGATCTATGCGAAGTTTTGTTAAAATCGGTTCAGATTTAGATATAGCTCTCATATATAGTAACGTTCGATTTTAGGTACATGGTGCACCAAACTGCCAATATTAGCCCTATTGAGACAAAGTTTAGCACAGAGTATTGAATTATGTCTAGATTGATATAGGCCATGTTTTGATGAAATTGGTTGAGATTTAGATATAGCTCCCATACATAACACAGAGTACTGAATTAGGTCTAGATTAATATGTGCGATGTTTTGTTGGAATCGGTTCAGATTAAGATATAACTTCCATATAGAGTTTCGTCTGATTTTATGTAAATAGATCACCAAAGAATCACATTTAGGCCGATTGGCACATCCTACTGAATTAGGTGCAAATTCATGTACGCGAAGTTTTGTTGGAATCGGTTCATATTTATATATAGCTCCCATATTCAGTCCCATATAATGATGCACCAGACTCCACTATTTGTCCGATTGAGACAAAATTGTGCACATCACACTGAATTAATTCCAGTTTGATGTGTGTGAAGTTTTGTTGAAATTAGTTCAGATTTACATATATCTCCCCTATAAAATTGTGGCGGGTTTCATACAAATGTTACACAAAAATTCAAGTCTGCCCGATTGACATACAATTTTTTATAGATTTCAATATGGAATTTATTGGTTTAAATATCTATGTAGATCACATTTGTTTTTAATCCGATTCCATGTCAGTGGTCATCCAAAGATTATCATCTTTTGTATGTACCCAATGTAGTGAAGGGTATTATATAGTCGATCCCGTCCGACTTTTGAACTTTCCTTATTGGTTTAAACAATATTTTTAGAAGCACATTTTGAAGCGTGGATTTTTTTTAACGAATAGTTTTGTAAGCTTTTTTCAAGGCGTTGATTTTTATACCCTCTACCATAGTATGGAGGGTACATTGTCATTTCGTTTGTAACTCATTGAAACATTAATTTCCGATCCTATAAAGTATATATATTCTTGATCAGGGTAAAATTCTAAGATGATCTAGTCTTGTCCGTCTGTCTGTTGTAATCATACTACCTTCTGAAGGAATTGAGATAGGGTGCTGAAATTTTGCATAGGTTTGTCTTTTGTCTGCAGGCAGGTCAAGTTCGAAGATGGGGTATATCGGTCCACGTTTAGGCATAGCTCCCATATAACTGTACCCCCAATTTTCGGTACTTTGGGCTTCTTTGGCGCGTTTTCAACAGAATACGCTGAAATTTGATGCATTGGGTTCTTATTGGGTATTAAATGTATCCACAATATATTATAAATATAGGTCCACTTTTTCTGGTAGCCCCCATATAACGGTACCTCCTAATTTTTAGTATTTTGAGGGTTTTGATCGTATTTTTCCACCGAATTGGGTGTAATTTAGTATTTTGAGTTTTTAATAGGTACCAAATCTTTCCACAAAAAATTATAAATATAGGTTCATTTTTTCGGATAGCCCCATATAAGGGTATCCTCAATTATCGGTATTTTGTGGTTCTTATGCATGTTTTCAACCGAATTCGCTGCAATTTGGTATTTTGTAGTCGTATATGGTAACAAATATCCCTACCAAATTTTTTTATAACCTCCACCATAGTATGGAGGTTACATTAATTTTGTTTTCCGTTTGTATCTCATCGAAATAAACATTTCCTATAAAGTATATATATTCTTGATCAGCGTAAAATTCGATGGCGATGTAGCCCTATCCGTCTATCTGTCCGTCTGTCTTTTGTAATCAAATTGATATAGAACGCCAAAATTTTGCATAAAGTCGTCTTTTGTGTGCAGTCAGGTCGAAGATGGTTCGAAGATTGACTTTATCGGTCCACGTTTAGGCATAGTTCCCATATAAGGTTACCACCCAAATTTCGGTGTTTTGGGGTTCTTAAGCGCGTTTTTCAACAGAATTCGCTGAATTAGGTACATTGGGTTCTTGTTGGGTACCGAATATTTCCAATAAAAATTATATATATATATATATATATATATATACGAACTGTAACTCGCAGTTAGCCCTAGCCCACCGAACCGAACTTTACGTTTTTCCACTTACTTTTTGTATGTTCCCTATATTTCTATTTCAAGTACCTGTCATTATATCTATGGTGGAGGATATCCAAAGTTCGGCCCGGCCGAACTTTACGCTTTTCCACTTGCTTAAAGGATATTTTTGGAATTTTTTTCAAGGTGTGGATTTTTAAAGGCCTTTTCAAGGATTTTTAAAGAATATAGTTGGGAGCACTTTCCAAGGCGTGGATTTTAAAAGAATATTTTTGGAAGGACTTTTCAAGGCGTGAATTTTTAAAGAATAGTTTTGGAGACAATTTTTAAGGCGTAGATTTCTAAAAAAAATATTTTTGGAAGGACTTTTTAAGGCGTGGGTTTTTTTGAAGAGTATTTTTGGAAGGACTTTTCTAGGCGAGGATTTTGTAAAGAATATTTTTGGAAGGACTCCAAGGCGTGGGCTTTTAAAAGAATATTTTTGGAAACACTTTTCGAGGCGTGGGTTTTTAAAGAATATTTTTGGAAGACTAATCGGGTAGTGGAAACAATTTTAAAGGCGTATTTTAATTCTTGCTGAAAAGTTAATTCTATTTTTTACTTTAAAATGCATTTCTGTCAACACATTTTATAAATTCACGTTTAATTGTTATACCCTACACAACTATGTTGTCAGGGTATTATAGCTTTGTGCAGCCCCAAAAGTTTGTAACGCCGCGAAATATTGGTCCTAGACCCACCTTTAAGTATACCGATCGTCATATCTCGACTAGCTAAGTCGATCTAGACATGTGTGTCCATCCGTCCGTCCGTCTGTCCATTATAATTTGTAAACACTATACAGGCCACAGTTATGGACCAATCTTCACGAAATTTTGCATGTAGGATGGGTTCTGGCCAATGAAGACCCCTATTGTTTTTGGGAAAGATCGATTAATATTTAGGGGATGAAATGGACCAAATACTAAATTTTTGTCGGGTTTTCTGGTCGCTCCAGAGGCCGCAATTATGGCCCAAACATCGTGAAATTTTCCATGGAGAAGGGGATCAGGCCAAAGAATAAGCATGCCTGTTTTCATAAAGATCGGTCAATATTTAGTGGGTCAAATGGACCCTGACTTTTGTGTGAAAATGACAAAATTTGTATTCTATAGCGTATATATTTACCCATGGAGAACAAACACCCGAGAAGTTGATAGCATATCCAGAGGAGTGGTTGACCTTTAAATTGATACCAATTATGTGGTTGTATGTACTCAGATGAGATATTATTTAGTAACCCATTACCACACTGGAGGGCGGAAATATAGAGCTGATCGCTTTGAAATGTTCCACGAGGTTCCAGTAGTGGTCAAGGACAACGATTATAATTTTCGGTGATGATCAGATAATAATTTTGGGATGAAGTTTTACCGAAAACTTTTTTTTTCGAGTCGATCTATTACAATTATAAACCGAACATCACAACGCAACCCACGGTCAAGGGAATCTGGACAATGAATTGTAAGGACTGTACTGAATATTAGTAATATTCGGAAAATATGTCAGTGTAAGGAAGAGGTGCTGTTGACCTGTAATCGGGCAAGAGAGTGCAACTATCACAAAATATTGCCAGGCTCGGAATAAAAATCCGCAGAAAGTTAGATTTCCGTAAAAGTTGTGTAGGGCATCGTATGGTCGGCCCCGTCCGACTATACTGCTCCGCTCACTGGTTTAAAGAATATTTTTGGAAGGATTTCTCAAGGCGTGGGTTTTTTAAAGAATATTTTTGGAAGGAATTTTCAACGCGTGGGTTTTTCTGGAAGACTAATCGGGTAGTGGAAACAATTTTAAAGGATTATTTGCATTCTTGCTGAAAAGTTAAATTCTATTTTTTACTTTAAAATGCATTTCTGTCAGCACATTTTATAAATTCACTTTTAATTGTTTTTTAATTTTTATAGTATTTTTTTGTTTTACATTTTTATATGTGTAAGGAATTTTTATTAGTAAATTTAACCAATTGTAATTTGAAACAATTTCAATTATTGCATTTTTCATAAAAAAACTTCCATACAACAGTGCGTAGTTTTTATGTACATCATTCAGTTTATTTACCATCGAAAAAGTTCTGCTCTATTGAAAACAGCATTTGAGTGTTTTTTGTTCGGCATGTCTGTAACTGCACGTTGACTGTATAAATCAAATTTATGACTATTTGGCAGGAAACTTTAATATCATTTAAACATCAATTTCCTCTATTGATTTGAAAATGGAAAAAAACGACAAACAAAAAACCAAACTATGTATTTGTTGTTTTGATCCTAATGTGAAATTTATTTGACACGTACAAAAGTGTAATGCACTTGTAGTAAATGTAATTCTATAAATTGTAATGAACTTTTCGAATTTGGCATAGGGATTGGAGAAATGAGAGTATAAAACAAACAAACACATACAAAATAATTTCAATTGTTTTATTTATGGGAACTATTTGTTATTGTTATCTAATTTAATCGGGGCAAATACATTTTGGCGCATATTAAAAACAAGGCTATTGCATGAAATCAGCATATTGGATATATATATGCTATAACGTCTGCTAGCTTCCCTCACATTTCGATAACTTGAGGATTTGGGTGTTAAGTTCTCTGTATTTTTCCCACCTTTAGGTCAAAGACCTATGTCAGGGCATTATGCCGCCACCTAAATAGCAAAGTAAAGCACAACAACACCTAAGCGATTTGATGCTGCAGGCTAATACACAAACAGTAAATCGTCATATTCGCAAATATACAATATTAACAGCCATGAGCCATAACCTTGATTTAGAGCAGACAACAAAGGCAATTATCTGTTTATAAAAAAAAAAACGCCAGACACGTTGATGGAAAACAATTTGTTGAATTAAGAAAATTGCTAAAATGATGCCAACGATAAGGTGAAAGTTTAATGTAACAATTTTTTTCGTTTTCTTTTTTTTCATTTTCGCACTTAGCGGGAATCATCAGTCAATAAATGGTTACACAGTACATTAGCCTTTATTCGTTTATTTTTTGAATGCAAGATTTCAAGTAAATCCTACATGAAAACATATATCAAGGTCATATTTATTCAAAAATCAACATAACTGCTTATATTCCATCTGATTAATATTGATTTAGATTACAATTACGGATTCGGTATTATTGGAAAAAACAAATTATGATTATTAAAAGGAGAGAGAAGGGTGAAGAGAAGAAGTCATATTTTTAGATATGTTAATATTAACAAATATTTATTTTCAATAATTTTAACATTGAAACTTCTGTAGGATGGAAAGAAAATAGTAAAGTCGTATGGGGCCGACTATATGATACCCTTTACAACTTTGAGTATATTCAAGAGGTACATCCTAAAAGACGTCGCATTTCTGAAGGACCATTTATATGAAATTGAACTAAATTAAATATGTGATCTGTATATATATATATATAAATCCATACATATGTCCTCGGCACCTAAATATTATATATGGGAACTATATTTGCATCTGCACGAATTTAAAACCAGTAAGGAAAGTAGTAAAGTCGGACGGGGCCGACTATATGAAACCCTTCACCATTTTTAAAGGACCAGCAAAATGAAATTTGATCCATAAACATGTCATTCATTTGGTCAGATATAGAAGCTATATCTAAATCTGAACCGATTTCAACGATTTCAAGAAATTTAACACACATCATTCCAGACCTAATTCATTACGCTGTACTAAATTTCGTGCAAACCGAACGATATTAAGGGACCTTGGTACACCATTTACCTTAAATTGGACGAAAATATATATGGGAGCTATATCTAAATCTGAACCGATTTTCACGAAGCTTAATAAACATCATTCTAGACCTAATTCATTACGCTGTGCCAAATTTCGGGCAATCGAAAGATATGTAGGGACTTTGGTGCACCATTTATATTTAATAGGACGAAAATATATATGGGAGCTGTATCTAAATCTGGACCGATTTTCAGAGAACTTAACACACATCATTCTATGTCTAATTCATTACGCTGTGCCAAATTTCGTGCAAATCGAAAGATATATAAGGACTTTGGTGCACCATTTACATAAAATCGGACGAAACTATATATATATATATATGGGTGCTATATCATAATCTGAACCGATTTTTTCCAATTTCAATAGGGTTCGTCCTTGAGCCAAATAAGTGACCTATGCCAAATTTTATCCAAATTGTTCACAAAAATACATGGACGGACAGCGGACGGACGGACATGCATAAATCGACTCAGAAAGTGATTCTATGCATATCCTCAAAAGGAACCATGGGTCTATCTAAACAAACAAAGTACAGGTCGCATTTTTGATTCGAATTGGATGAAATTTTGCACAGCTCATTTATTTGGCGCAATGACGAATCTTATTGAAAAATCGGTTCAGATATAGATATGGCTCCCATATATATTTTCATCCGATTTAAGGTAACTGGTGAACCAAAGTACATACATATCTTTCGATTTGCACGAAATTTGGCATGGAGTACTAAACTAAGTCAAGATGATGTGTTTAAGTTAAAATTTCGTGAAAATCGGTTCAGATTTAGATATAACTAATTTTCGTCCGATTTTAGGTAAATAGTGCACCGAAGTCCCTATATATCATTCGATTTGCACGAAATTTGACATAGCGTATTGAATTGACTCTAGAATGATGTGTGTTAAGTTTCGTGAAAACCGGTTCAGATTTAGATAGAGCTCCCATATATCATTTCGTCCAATTTAATGAATGTGGTGCACCAAAGTCCCTAAATACTTTCGATTTGCACGAAATTTGCCATAGCGTAATTAATAGTCTCGAAATGATTCGAAATGGTGACGTCTGTTAGGATAGACATGTAGTCGGTCCGGCCCGACTTTGAACTTTCCTTACTGGTTTCTAAAATAAAACATATAAACATGAATAAATTGACTTAGAAAATTAAACTATAAGTCTATCGTGTTTTCATTAACATATTACAAACTTATGTACAAACACACCATACCCTGTACAAAAATGGGTATATATTAAGTGTAAATTAAATTCACTTTCCTTAAATCTTATCTAGATTAACGTCTGGGCAAAAAGTAGATCTTAGTTATGTATATGTGTTTAATTTGAAGAAAAAACTACAATTCATTGTCCATTAAGAGGAAATAATTACTGTCATTCCATTAAGTTTAATTAAAAAAATGTATTTAAGTACAATTTCCAACCGCAATCTAAAAATTGTCAGCATGTCCTTCGCCTTTACATATTGCAAATTTCACAATTTATTTCTTTTTTTTTTTCTAAATTAAATTTATTCCATTTCATCCGCAAAATTCATTATCAGAAGAGAGTCAACCTAGTCAGGCTGAATAGAAATTGAAAATCAATTTCCATTTGCACAAATCTCCAGTTGCAATTAAATGTCGCCACACCAGTAGCGTTTAGGGCTGCAACGACATCTACGAGTGAGTGAAAGCGGAAAACAACGAAAACAACAACTCTCCAAACGAGAAAAAACCTATTCTACATTTTACAACAGATGTCAATCAAATGATCAGCATCACCGGAAATGAATGCAATTTCAATGTTTAGTGTAACGCCATGATTTGATGGTACATTCACAGACAGTACATGTGTCTGTGGCATGCAACACTTGAGTGCTACATTTACGATTCTCTAGTGTATATGTACATATATAGTATGTTAGATAGTATATGTTTGTTAACGGAAATGTACATACTACAAATTTCGTATAGTACAGATAGTATATTCATGTGTATTAAAATTACTAGGATATGTATACACATTACACTATGTGAATGCAGGAAGTTGCAGACATTTTGTATTATTGGGTTGTTTTTCTTATGTAGCATAACATTATATTTCAAATTAATGTGCGGATAGTTATTTTTTTGTTTCTGGAATACATTGGTCCATGTTTAGGTGATTACCAAGATTTAACTGCATAAAATCGATATTTCACGTATCCCCATAAAAAATCTAATGGTGTCAAATCGCATGATATTGATATTGCCGTGACGAGAATTTCGACGGCCAGGAAATGTCTCTTGCTATAAAGTCTAATCCTGCCTTGGGACCAAATTACGCACTAAACAGTGATTTCTCTACTGTACTGGTTTCTTACTGTCCCAGACGGATTTATGTGGGTGCGGGTGTTACTATGATGACATTAGAGATTTAGCAAGTATGGGTATATCGAATGGAGGGGCGGGGTGGGATTTCAGTAGGGCTCTTGAAGACGATCGGACCTTTAGTTGTTTAAGTAGTTTTGTTCGTGAAGCATTTAGGAGAAGGACTGTACTTAGTGGAGGTGGTCCTCGTACATAGCCCACTTGCAGTTGGGTTTGGTCGGTTGCACCGGGTGGTGGTGGGTTGGTGCGCCGGTTGGCGGTGGTGCGGTTGTTTGGTGGAGGGCTGCAGTTGTTGTTGCTGCTGTGGTCTACTGTCGTTCCGCATCGTGGGAGGTTCGTGGTCTCTCTACTTCGCGGAATTCACTTCTGCGTTTGTGGATGTCGTGTAGACTGCCCGTGAGTGCAGTTTCGTTGATTGTTTGTGTTGTGACGTCCGATGCCGTTGTCCTTTGGGCCCTTTGTGCAGTCCGTGAGGACAGCATGTTAATTGTTTGTGTTATGTGTATTTGTTCGACGTCGCCACTGCTTGGGGCAGTGCGGTTTTTGAATGCTGTCGTATTTTTGTTTGGGATACCAGCCCGGACTTGTGTCGAACTGGGAGAGGCTTCGGTTTCGAGCCTGAGCGGAGGTTTTCCGTAGCGCGGGTATCAGGTGCCCCTGGATCTGTTGATCCAGCCTGACAGATGGCGTGGCCCCCTGGGGAGCTTTTTCTCTGATCGCTCTAGACTTTAGGGGCCACAATTATGGCCTAAACACTATGAAATTGTACACCTGAAAGTGAATCAGGCCAAAGAATAAGCATGAATGTTTTGATCGGTCAGGACAAATGGACCCAGACCTTTATGTGAAATATTACAACATTTTTATTCCGGGGTGTATATGTAAGTTTTGGGAAAAAGAAATCCATTATTTTTTCAGCAGATGGCTGTACAGATAGATTTCTCGTAAAGTATCGATCAATAAATTTCAGATTTATTCTCGTTGGAAGGATGACATTTTGCAGTAAAAAAATTATTTTGCAGTTTTTTGTTTGGTGCATTCAGTTGTGTGTTACAGGGTGTTGAAAATTGAAGTAAACTAAGAGAAAATTCGGTACATTTCACAGTTTTTTCTTTGACAAAAGAGAAAATGCAAGCCAAGCGGCTAAAATTGTGAATTAGGGTTCCGACACTATAACACATTCCGTTAAATGTTGATAAAATCGGAGAAATGATCGAGAAGCGCCTTTAAAATGGCAAAAATCATACAACAAAATGGTGCATTTTTGGTCCAAATCGGACATTCCGAAGCATGTTAAATAAAGTCCTAGAGTTCGTATAAAAATAATGGATTTATCTTTCCCCAACCTAATATTTACTCCTGAAGGACATATACCCGAGAAGTTGATAATATATCCAAGAGGTGTTGTTGACCTTAAAGGTCATTAAAGGATTATTGCCGATTACAATGTTGTATGTATTCGAATGTGTGAGTTATAAGTAAGTAAATAAAGGCGTTCACTAGTGGGCGGAAATCAAGTCCCTATTTTGTTTAAGGATGATGCTTATAATTTTCGATGATGGTGCAATTAACCACCGAGGACTCAAAGCTCCAAATCGATGAGGTCGTCATGGGTGCCTGATGACCGTGGGCCTGCTAACACCCACCGAAAGAGCCGTGTGATTCATCGTTGAAGAAAACGTTGTTCGAAATTTTTTTCAGCCTTGGACTTTTTTCAGAGCTGGGCGAATTCCAGTCGCATACTTTCGGAACAACCAATCACGAATCTTTAGATGTCTTGCAAACGGAATGTAAAATTTAATATACACTCCAACTTACGGTGGCGGTTTATATAAAACTTTTTTTTAATATACATAACCAAATATACAATATAAATATGCTTTGAGAAAATTTCAATATTTTCCAAACCAAACAACTGAATATTATTCGTATAGTTCGTTGCCCTATTTATCTATGACCTGTACACCAAAAAAAATTACACAAGTGGACTAAACGAAAACCAGTTTTATGTCATGCTCAGGGCAATACACAATCACTAACAAAATGAGACAAAAAGGTTGTGGGATTTTCTGGAAATGATTGAGTCTAGTGGCATTTTTCCCAAAACTTTGTTGTCTATTTTGTGGATTAAATAAAAAAACAATGGAAAATGTGGAATAAAACAAATAATAAAAGATATTATTTTTTCACAAAACCAAATTTGTATACAAATACCGTTTGCATAAAAATGCCAATTCTCGTCCATTCTTTGTTTTCAGTTTCATAGAAAATTGTTTGTTTTTGTTTTACGATTGTCAGGATGGTGCCAGACATATTATTCACAGTTTTTTATTTCTCCATTCTCAAACGAAAAGAGGTAAATCATTATAACTTGTGAAAAGAAAACAACAGCTACTATGCAAATTTTTAAGAATTACCAACATTTTGGTATTGTTTTAAAATTTAATTACCATTAATTAAAAATTAATTAACATATATTTAATAAGGGTTCGAAACCCTTTACATCTTCATTCTCTCCACTATAGAATGGAGGAGTTATTTATTTTGATTGCTCAGTCACGCTATCTTTCGAAGGAATTGAAATAGGGAGCTGAAAGTTTGCATATACATATCGGTCCCATAAAACGGTAATGTAGGTATTTTGGGAAGTTTATCCTAAATGGCTGGAATTAGATATGTTGAATTCACATTTGGCGTGAAATCGACCTACTAAAAATTATCAATATCGGTCCATGTAATATCAGCACTGTCATACTGTTTGGTTTATTGCTTTAACCAGCAATACCAACAACAACGTTATGTGCATTCGTCACAAAGTGACGACACATAGCAATGGGAAATGTATTGTAGTTGTCTGCAAATGCCTTGTTGACCACGAAGTCAGGCGCCAACGAAACTTCGAACTTCGAATTGTCACAAGAGACATTTGGGTTCGAAAGGTTTTTTGTAAAAAAAACTATTAATATCTACTGGGGAGAATATCCCAACACAAAACTAAGGGAACTGATGAGGATCAGTGGCGAGATCCGAAACTATAGTCTTCCCTGCCTTACCCCTCGGCGGACAATGCCATACATTCCCCAGTAATAAATAGTTGTTTTTTATAAAAACAACAAACTGGGATTAAACCTGACTATTTTGCAAAAACAAGGTACACTAAAATGTTTCGATATTTCGGGGATTTACAACCTATAAATTATATTTGTATGAAACCGATATGGGACAGACGTAGGCTCCTCGGTGAACCATTTACATATAAACAGACGAAAATATATATGAAATATACATCAAAATCTATTTTTCAATTTAAATACACATTACTCTAAATTCACGTCTTCCAGATTTCGTGAAAATCGAACAAACATAGGCTCTTCGGTGCACCATTTCCATAAAATCGGACGAAAACATATTTGGGAACTTTATCTAAATACGAATCGATTTCAACAAAACATAGCACGCGTCTATCTGGACCTAACTCAGTAAACTGCGTAAATTTTTTTCCCAATCGGATATATATTAGAAGTTTGGTGCACCACTTACATAAAATCGGACGATACTATATGTGGGAGATATATCTAAATCTGAACCGAGTTCCTCCAAAACTTCGCATATATTAATATGGACCTATTTTACTGCGATGTGCAAAATGTTGTCTTGATCGGACAAATATTGTATGTTTAGTGCACCATTTAGGAGGAATCGGACAAAATATATATGGGAGCTATATCGAAATCTGAAACGATTTTCTCCAATTTGAATAGGGTTCGTTCTTATGCCAAATATGTGACTTGTGTCAATTTTCATCCAAATGGGATCATTAATGCGACCAGTAATTTGTTCACAAGAATACATGGACAGACGGACGGACATGCAAAATCAATTCAGAAAGTGACTGTATGCATATTCTCAAAAGCAATCATTTATCTATCTCGTTCCCTTTTGCCTTGTACAAACATGTGCACAAAGATATAATACCCTGTACTACAGTGTGAGGAAGGACATAAAAATATTAAATATCGATCTTCTTTTTTCGGTAAGCTCCCATAGAGAAGTGAGGTGAAAGGGGTCAAACATTTTTTGATTTAATTCGAATCTACACTAATTGAAGAATGTCCCTACAAAATTGCAAGTGAAAATCTCAAGAATCTCTCTTGAAGATACAGCCGATTTATTGTGTCAGCATCATGTGACGGCTAAAGGGTTTCTCAAATTTTAAACGCGTTTTTCTCTTTTGCGAATGGCGGGCATGATAACTCGAAAACTAATAATCCGATCTGTTCCAAATTTTTACACGTTTCTCTGTGAGTGTATAGCTATCGTATGAACTAGGATAAAGCTAATCGGTGAAGATCTTCCTTATTATACCCTTCACCACATTGTGGTACAGGGTATTATGTCTTTGTGCATATGTTTGTAACAGCCAAAAATAATCGAGATAGAATATGCATAGAATCACTTTCTAAGTCGATTTATGCATGTCCGTCCTTCCGTCCGTCTGTCCATGTTAAATTGTAAACAAAGTACAGGTCGAATTTATGATCCGAATTGGATGAAATTTGGCATAGGTCACTTATTCGGCCCAAGGACGAACCCTAATGAAATTGGGAAAAAATCGGTTCAGATTTAGATATAGCTCTCATATATATTTTACCAATTTAATGTAAACGGTCCCTATATATCTTTCGATTTGCACGAAATTTGGTACAGGCTAATCATTTAGGCCTAAATTGATGTCTGCCATATTTCGTGAAAATCGGTCCAGATTTGGATATAGCTCCCATATATAGTTTCTTCCGATTGCATGTAAATGGTGCACCAAAGTCTCTGTATATCCTTCAATTTGCCCGAAATTTGGCATAACGTACTTAATTGAGTCTAGAATGATGTCTGCCAAGTTTCATGAAAATCGGTCCTGATTTAGATATAGCTCCCATTTATAGTTTCGTCCGATTTCATGTAAATGGTGCCCCAAAGTCCCTATATATCTTTCGATTTGCACGAAATTTGGCATAACGTACTGAAGTGAACCTAGAATGATGTCTGCCAAGTTTCGAGAAAATCAGTTCAGATTTCTATATAGCTCCCATACATAGTTTCGTCCGATTTCATGTAAATGGTGCACAAAAGTCCCTATATATCCTTCGATTTGAACGAAATTTGGCATAACGTACTGAATTGAGCCTAGAATGATGTATGCCAAGTTTCGTGAAAATAGGTAAGATTTAGATATAGCTCCCATATATAGTTTCGTCCGATTGCATGTAAATGGTGCACCAAAGTCCCTATATATCCTTCGATTTGCACGAAATTTGGCATAACGTACTTAATTGAGTCTAGAATGATGTCTGCCAAGTTTCATGAAAATCGGTACTGATATAGATATAGCTCCCACATATAGTTTCGTCCGATTTCATGTAAATGGTGCACCAAAGTGCCTATATATCCTCCGATTTACACGAAATTTGGCATAACGTACTGAATTGAGCCTAGAGTGATATCTGCCAAGTTTCGAGAAAATCAGTCCAGATTTCTATATAGCTCCAACATATAGTTTCGACCGATTTCATGTAAATGGTGCACCAAAGTCCCTATATATCTTTCGATTTGCACAACATTTGGCATAACGTACAGAATTGAGCCTAGAGTGATGTCTGCGTTGTTTCGTGAAAATCGGTCCAGATTTAGATATAGCTCCCTTTCATTATAGATTGATTTTAAGTAATTGACGCACCAAGGAACCAATAGGAACAAAACGTTCTGAAATTAGTATAACCTATCCTGTGACAAGTTTGTTTGAAATCGCTTAATATTTGGATACAGCTTCCATATATATTTTCGCCCGATTTCAAGTAAATTGGGCATCAAACTCCTCATGATAGTCAGATTGACATCAAATTTTGCACAACTTACAAAATTGAGCATAGAATTACGTAGTTGCGTTTTCTAGAAGTACAGACATAGCCCAACGGATGACCTATTTATATTTGTTTGAAGTCGATTTACATACTGTATGGATAGATCTACGTAGATTCACATTTAGGTAAATATCACATATTTTATTTCATCCAATTTCATGCCCGAGTTTACTACTTTCCTTACTGATTATACCCTAGTATATGTAACTGAACCAAGCAA
>NW_026876716.1:0-20042 GCF_032173495.1 Musca vetustissima
AGTCATTCAGCCATCAGGTCTTTTGCTTCTTCATTCTGTCTTTCCGACCATTCGTCTGCCTTTCTGTCTATATTAAGGAACATCCACAACACGTTTTTGTTGTTGTCATCATTTCAACATCGGTTCCTGTTGCCTTTGAAAACAAAAAAATACTTGCATCCACTCAGAGTTATTCCTCCATCCAAGCAACCATCCATCCAGCCAAACTATTCATTCATCCATTCCAGTCGTCCACAAATCCATCCATGCATATATGTTCCATAACTTTTATTTGTTGCTTGCTCAAATTCATTATATTCATCTTCTTTGGAGTATTAAAATTTTTTCTATGGAAGGAAAATTTTCTTAAGGCCTCGAAGGGGGGCCTTTAGTAATTTGAAGAAATTTTGAAAATAAAAGAAATCATACCTGGTGGAAAATTCTACGAAAAATATTTAAACATGGCCACGCTTACGGAAGATCCTTGGAAAAATATTTAAAACTATCCAGGTCTATGAACGGCCCTTGGAAACATAGGCCACGCCTATAGATGCTCCTTACAAACAAAGTAAACTATATTCCGTCCTATGGAAGGTCCTTGAAAAAAATATTTTAAAATATCCAGGCCTATGAACGGCCCTTGGAAACATAGGCCACGCCTATAGAAGCTCCTTACAAACAAAGTAAACTATATTCAGTCCTATGGAAGGTCCTTGGAAAAATATTTCAAATATCAAGTCCAATGGGAGGTCTATAGGAATGGTTATTTTTTAATATATTCTCTAAGGTCTTCCAAAGGCGTGGATCTTTAAATATTTTTTTTTCAATGACCTTCCATAGGCGTGGATATTTTTAATTTTTTTCTCAAGGGTCTCCCATGAGCGTAGACATTTTTATATATTATTTCCAGGACCTTCCGCAGGTGTGAATATTTGTAAATGTTTTGTTTTTCAAGGAACTAAATATTTTTTAAGGAAATTCAATGACCTTCCATAGGCCTAAATATTTTTCAAGGACCATCCATATCCGTGGATTATTTCAAGTAGAGTCCTTGAAAAATTATTTTGAAAAAATCCATGGAAAATTATTAAAAAAAATCAAAGCCCAAGTAGAGTCCTTGAAAAAATTATTTTGAAAAAAATCAACGTCAAGGTCCATGGAAAATTATTTTAAAGCAGTAAGGAAAGCAGTAAAGTCGGACAGGGCCGACTATATGATACCCTTCACCACTTTATTGTACACAGGTATCCAAGGATATATAGGGAATTTTGTACACCATTTATTGAAATTGAGTTATATTGAAATCTAAACCGATTTACACGAAATTGAACACATGTCTTTCTAGACTTATTTCAATACGCTGTGCAAAATGTCGTGCAAACAGAAGGATACAAAGGGACTTTTGAGCACTATTTACCTAAAATCGGACGAAAAAATATGTATGGGAGCTATATCGAAATCTGAACCGATTTTCACGAAATTTATCACACATCATTCTAGACTTAATTCAGTATGCTATGCCAAATTTCGTGCTATATCTAAATCTGAACTGATTTTCACGAAAATTAACACACATCATTCAAGACTTAATTCAGTACGCTATGCCAAATTTCTTGCAAATCGAAGGATATATAAGGACTTTTGTGCACTATTTACCTAAACTCGATCGAAAATGGGAGCTATATCCAAATCTGAACCGATTTCCACGAAATTTAACACACATCATTCTAGACTCAATTCAGTACGCTTTCTAAATTTCGTGTAAATCGGAGGATATATAGGAACTTTAGTGCACTATTTACCTAAAATCGGACGAAAATATATATCGGAGCTATATTTAAAGCTGAACCGATGTCCAAGAAATTTAACATACATCATTCTAGACTTAATATAGTACGCTGTGCCAAATTTCGTGCAAATCGAAGGATATATAGGGACTTTAGTGCACTATTTACCTAAAATCGGTCGAAAATAAATATGGGAGCTATATCTAAATCTGAACCGATTTCCACGAAATTTGACACACATCATCTAGATTTAATATAGTACGCTGTGCCAAATTTCGTGCAAATCGAAGGATATATAGGGACTTTAGTGCACTATTTACCTAAAATCGGTCGAAAATATATATGGGAGCTATATCTAAATCTGAACCGATGTCCAAGAAATTTAACACACATCATTCTAGACTTAATTCAGTACGCTATGCCAAACTTCATGCAAATCGAAGGATATATAGGGACCTTTTGCACTATTTACCTAAAATCGGTCGAAAATAAATATGGGAGCTATATCTAAATCTGAACCGATTTCCACGAAATTTGACACACATCATTCTAGATTTAATATAGTACGCTGTGCCAAATTTCGTGCAAATCGAAAGATATATAAGGACTTTGGTGCACCATTTACTTAAAATCGGACAAAACTTTATATGGGAGCTATATCTAAATTCCAAACGATTTTCTCGAAATTTGGCACACATTATTCTGGACCTAATTCAGTACGCTATGCCAAATTTCGTGCAAATCGAAAGATATGTAGGTACTTTGGTGCACTATATATGGGAACTATATCTAAATCTGAACCGATTTTTCCCAATTTTAATAGGGTTCGTCCTTGAGCCAAATAAATGAGCTGTGCCAAATTTCATCCAATTCGAATCAAAATTGCGACATGTACTTTGTTTACAATTTAACATGGACAGACGGACAGACGGACGGGCATGCATAAATCAACTTAAAAAGTGATTCTATGCATATTCTCCAAAGGAACCATGTGTATATCTCGTTTCCTTTTGCCAGTTACAAACATATGCACAAAGACATAATAACCCTGTACCACAGTGTGGTGAAGGGTATAAAAATTCACGTCTAAGTAAAGTCTTTGAGAAATATTATTTTAAAAACTCCACGCCTGGGAAAAAATATTTTAAAAAATATGTAAGGTCCTTTGAAAAATCATTTTAAAAGCTCCCCGACTGGATTTAGGAAAATCCACGATTAAGTAGAGTCCTTGGAAAATTATTTTAAAAAAATCACGATTAAGTAGAGTCGTTACTTCCTTATTTCATGACCTTATAAAATTATTTTTAAAAATCCACGCCTATTAAAAAATATTTTTTTTTTTTTAACTCACGCCTACTCATGACCATTAAACAATTTTTTGTAGAAAGCCATGCCTATTCATGAACATTAAAAAATATTTTTTTAAATCCTCATCTATGTTAAGTCCTTAAACAAATCCATGCCTATCCATGGCCATTCAAAAAAATATTTAAAAATCTAGGGCGCTGGATAAAATGTGTGTTAACTTCCCAGTCCTTCCACCTCCCTCCTGTGCACCCATCTTCCTCGGCTCTTATCTATATTTATGCATCCTTTTTTTATTCATTCATTCTCTAAAATGTTTATATGAATGAGCATGAGTGAGTGTGTGCGTTGGAGCATTTTTGTTAATGCGTCTCGGGAATGTCAAGGATTTTTTTTGTAGCCAACAAAGTTTTTCGTTTGTTGTTGGTTTTGTTGTGGCATCGTCGAACGTGACGAAGGTTTAAATTTTTATCTCCAGTGATAGTCGTCAGACGTGTTCATTCTTTATGTCGTCGTCGTTGCCGTCGTTAGTCATTCCTAAGTCAAATACATTATCTTCGCCTCGTTTCGTCTAAGTCTTCAATTCAATTTCGCTGGGTATTTTTTCTCGTTGTTGTTGGATGTAGAAGTTCACATTCATGTTTTTCCGCATGACGAAGGTAGTGGTGATTTGAAATGTGTCAGATTACGGATTTAAGCTTTACTTTGGTTAATTGATTTTGTTTTTTTTTTTAAATATAAAATTTAATATAAATGTGGTTGGATGAAGTCCTTGAAAAAATGTAAAAAACCCTTGGAAAAAATATTTAAATTCCTTACATAGTCCTTAGAAAAAATATGTCCTTTGAAAAGTTCTTTTTTTTTTTGAAAATCCACGCCTCACGAAAACTTTATAAAATCAATTGAAACAAGTGAAAAAGCGTTAAGCTCGGCCGGGACGAACTTTGAATACCCTCCACCATAGATATATTGACAGGTACTAGAAATGAAAATATAGGGAACATACCAAAAAGTGGACCTATACCCACACTTTTCTAAAAAGGGATTATGTAAACCATAATACAAATTTCAGAAAATTTTAATGGATAATTATAGCCTCAGCCTTATGGCTAATGAGGGTGTATACACTTTGACACGGTGATAATGAGACTCATCGAAATTTTGGTTCTAGACCCCATGTTTCTTTATTATTAGTTCTTCCAATCTTACATCAACTTCGAAGATGGGGAATATCGGTCCATTCCTTCTGGAACCACCACACAGGGTCTAGGTCTTAATGCGGGCTACAGTTCATTATCGAACCTTACGTTCCACTTTTTTATCTCGATATCCTTCGCAGGTGAAATGATTACATCAGAGTCTTAGAATCAAACTCAAAACGAGGAACAATTCAGATAACTATTTCAATATAAACCAGTAAGGAAAGTAGTAAAGTCGGACTGGGCCGACTATATGATACCCTTCACCACTTTGGGGATATTCTACATATGTATCCTAATAGACGTCGCCTTTTCAAAGGAACATTGACATGAAATTGAATGAACTAATATATGCGATCATTATCTATAATTAAACCGACTAACATCAATCCCAAAACATGCCATTCTGCAACCTATTCTAAATTTTGTAAATAAATTTAAAGCAGACTTTGATGCAACATTTATCTTAAATCGGACGAAACTATATATGGGAGCTATATCTATATCTGAACCAATTTTCTCGAAACTTGGCACACATCATTCTGGACCTAATTCAGTACTCTGTGCCAAATTTCGTGCAAATCGAAAGATATATAGGCACTTTGGAGCCCCATTTACCTCAGATCAGGCGAAAATATATATAGGAGCTATATATATATCTGACCCGATTATCTCGAATCTTAGCACACATCATTCTGGACCTAATTCAGTACTCTGTGCCAAATTTAATCCAAATCGGATCATAAATGCGAACTGTACTTTGTTAACAAAAAGAAAAAGTGGTCCTATATTTATAATTTTTTGTAGAAACATTTAGTACCCAATAAGAACTCAATGTACCAAATTTCAGCGTATTCGGTTGAAAAACGAGCTCAAGAACCCAAAAATTCCGAAAATTGGGAGCTATGCCTAAACGTGGACCGATATATCGCATCTTCGAACTTGACCTATCTGCAGACAAAAGACAAACCTATGCAAAATTTCAGCACCCTATCTCAATTCCTTCAGGAGATAGCGTGATTACAACAGACGGACGGACGGACATGGCTAGATCGTCTTAGATCAGGAATATATATACTTTATAAGGTCGGAAATGAATATTTCGATGAGTTACAAACGGAATGACCAGAAAAAAGTGGACTGATATTTATAAATTTTAGTGTGGAAAATTGGTACCCAAAAATAACTCCATGTAGATGATTTCAGCGAATTCGTTTCAAAAAAAAAAATACCGAAAATACCAAAAATACCGAAAATTGGGGGGTACCCTTATATGGGAGATATGCCTAAAAGTGCACCGATATAGCCCATCTTCGAACTTGACCTGCCTGCAGACAAAAGACGACTCTATGCAAAATTTTGGCGATCTATCTCAATTCGTTTAGACGCTAGAGAGATTACAACAGATAGACGGACAGACAGGCAGACGGACGGATAGACGGACATGGATATATGGTCATAGAATTTTCCATATTATGGAGGAGGGTATAAAAATCCGCGCCTCATGAAGTCCTTGAAAAAAATAATTTAAAGAATTAAAATGTCTAGTGATTGATAAAATATTTTTAAAAGTCCTTGAAAAATATATTTTTAATAACCCTCTCTTGTCCTTCAAGTCCTGAAAGATCAGTTGAAGAGCCCACGGCAAAAAAGAGTCCTTCGAAAAATATTTAAAATGAAAATCAAGCTTAAAAATTGTCCTTGCAAACATGTTTATCCATTTAAGGCACTTAGCGTAAGGACAAATATCCTTTTCAATAATTGATTTATCCAATTAACCCGTTCATGTAGAACAATTTTTCGTGTTCATGAAAACAAGAACAGCAACAATAACAATAACAACAACATGAGCTAAAAAATCATAAAATATTAATAAAACACAAATGCTAACCAAACCAAACTAACGAACGAACGAACTTCAATATGTCAACAAGGATATCCTTTCAACTATACTCCCATGTACACACACACACAGACACACATATATATATATATATATATATATAACAACACATCATAACCTCTAAAAAATATTATGAAGGTATGTTGTGTGTCTGTGTGTGTATGAGTTTTTTATGTTATCGGAAAATATCGACAACCGGGTTTTTTTTTTGTATCCTGGCACTGGGACAACAAAAAAAAAAGGATATTAAAAACAAACAATGGCTAGCCAAGAGAAACAAGTACCAAGTACAAGGGATATTTTTGTTGGCAGAAACAAAAAAAAAAATAAAAAAACACCAGTGGAGAACTAAAATACCACTCAAAGTTCAATTTATGGGGGAATATTTTTCAAAAAAAAAAAAGGATGCCAACAAAAATAGAAATATTGTATCCACACTTCAAGAGGATGTACGAATGTGAGAGTGTGTGTGTGCATTTCTATTATGACTGCCTACAATAACAATTATTATAGGGAGATTTTGGCTAGGGTACAGCATAGCTGCCGTTATAAATACGCCAGTAGTTTGCCAAATCAAAATCTAAGAGGTTTAGTGTTACCAAAGTCATAAATAAAAATTGTATAAGGATATTGAGAAGAAAGCCAGAGAGGGAGAGAGAGAGAGAGAGAGAGAGAGAAAAAAACACTTTCAAGGAAAAATGCCAAACTCGAAATATATATATGGCCATAAAAAAGAAATCAATTTTGCTTGTTAGAATTGAAAAAGATTGGAGATTTATAAACTGTTATTGACATACAATAAGTTCGGCAATGTGAATTTATTTTTTTTATTATCGTGGCATTGAAGTTAAACAAAAAAAATTAAAGGATAGAAAAACATATACTATTATCGATATAACTTAAAAAAATAGTTTAAAAATGCCAAACGTAAAGAGGGTCCTAGGATTTTTTTTTTAAATCCACGCCCAAGGATAGTACGTGAAAAAAAGATAGTCCTTGGAAAAAATATTTTAAAAAATCCACACCTATGTATGGAAAAAATTATTTAAAACCAGTAAGGAAAGATCAAAAGTCGGATAGGGCCGACTATATGATAGCCTTCACCACTTTGGGTACATACAGGAGAATCTTTGGAGGACCATTGAGATGGAATCGGGCGAAATTAAATGATGTATATTTGAACCAATTGAAAAAACCCCCATACGCATACCATTCTGAAATCAATGAAAAATTGCATGTCAAACTGGCAGACTTGTATTCTTTGGTGTACGATTTGTATGAAATCGAGTAAAATTATGTATGGGAGCTATATACAAACACATGGACATAACTGAGCAACCGTTGCATAGGTCATTTGTTTTCACTCCATATTCAATTTAATACCCTCTGCCAAATTTCGTCTAAATCAAACCAACATAGACCCTTCGGTGCACCATTTACATAAAATCGAACGAAAATATATATGGGAGCTATATCTAAATCTGAACCGATTTGTCCCAATCAGACAAACATTGGAAGTTTGGTGCATCATTCAAAATCGGACGAAACTATATATGGGAGCCATATATTAATCTTAACCGATTCCAACAAAACTTCGCAGACATCAGTCTGGACCTAATTCAGCACTCTGTGCATAATTTTGCCCCAATCGGGCAAATATTGGCAATTTGGTGTATCATTCACATAAAATCGGACGAAAGTATATATTGGAGCTATATCTAAATCTGAGCCGATTCCAACAAAACTTCGCAGTAACATCAGTCTAAACGGACATGCACAAATCGACTCAGTAAGTGATTCTATGCATATTCTCAAAGGGAGCCATAGGTCTATCTCGATTCCTTTTGCCTGTTAGAAGCATATGCACAAAGACATAATACCCTGTACCCCAGTGTGGTGAAAATTAAAAAAAATTTACGCCTATTCTTAAAAAATATTAAAAAAAATCCACGCCTATGTATGGCCCCCAAACAAAAATATTAAAAAAAAAATCCACTTAAAGAAATCCACGCTTTTATAGAGTCTATACCTAAGTATAGGCCCTTTATAGAGTCTATGCTTAAGTATAGGCTCTGAAAAAATATGAAAAAATCCACGCTTTTATAGAGCCTATGCCTATGTATAGGCTCTGAAAAATATGAAAAAATCCACGCCTTTATAGAGCCTATGTCTATGTATAGGCCCTGAAGAAAATATTTAAAAAGTCCACGTCTTTGTAGAGTCTATGCTAAGTATAGGGCCTAAAAAAGATTTAAATTAATCTACACCTTTATAGAGTCTATGCCTAAGTATAGGGCCTGAAAAAAAAAGATTTAAAATAATCCACACCTTTATAGAGCCTATGCCTAAGTATAGGCCCTAAAAAAAATATTTAAAAAATGTACGCCTAAGGATAGTCCCTAAAAACAAAATTATAAAAATCCACGTCTACATAGAGTGAACGTCTATGTATGGTCCCTAAAAAAATTATAAAAAACCATGCATAGGCGTGCATGGTCCCTGAAAAAAACTTTTGAAAATATCCTGGCATATGTATGGTCCCTGAAAAAAATATATTTAAAAAAATCCACGCCTATGTATGGTCCCTAAAAAAATATTTAAAAAACTTCACGCCTACGGATAGCCCCTGAAAAAAATATTAACACCAGTGTTAAGTCTTTGCAACAACTGCTTGTTCATGTCTTGTGAAGCAAAAGGGCACGCACGTGTTCTTGCTGCTGCTCCCATGGATTGGGAGAAAAAATGTCCATACAGAAAAATTGAAACTTAAAGTAACAACGGAAAATACATTACAACACACAACAACAACACATTGTCAAGTATAACGAAGGATAATGATGATGGAAGATGATAAAGGATAATACCAATGTTATAAGGAAATAACAATGATAAAGAAACACCAGTTAGTGGGATAACTGATTGAAATCAAAGTGACAACATGAAGAGGAGGGAAATTGAAGGATGAGTGGGAGCATAGCTTTTTCCCAGTTTCCAACACTTGAATGGGGTTGGGATAAGAGGGAGAAGATTGATGTGTATAGGACATCAATCGTATGGGATAGAAGTAGAACATGTGGAATAAACAATGGGAAACATTTTCTTCAGAGTGCACTGAGAAAATGTTTGATTTTTTTTTTTCATTAGAAAATTAGCCTTATTTTTTCTACAAAAAAATTGTCTTCCGGTTCCTTTATGTTGCATAGGGATCACTCTGGCTCTCAACAGTTAATATGTAAATTATTAATAACCTCTCTCTCCCTCCCTCCCTCTCTCCCACAAGTTCCTAGTCAGTCAATCAACTCCACTTCATCGCTGAGACACATGTTAAGGGCACACACACATAAGTTCCGACTTCTTCATATCAGACTGACAAACAGACAGCCAGTCAGTCAGCCATTCTGTCACTCAGTTTCTCCTCAATTCCATCGCATAATGACATATCATCTTGTATTTATGTGAAATTAATTAACAATAGAAACGAGCGTTAGTTTTCATTTCAACAGAAATATTAATAAAAAGGAGGATAAAAATGGAAAGGAAAAGCAAGACAACTAATTAGGATGATAATATTTTTTTTTTTATAGATTTACAAGTATTTCATGCCACAAACAACAACGAAGAGAAAAACAGAAACATAAGAAATCTTAAGAGTGGTAATAAATTGGAAAATAACATCAAAGCAAAGCTTCTCAGCAACAACGGCAACAGAGAGCAACAGCAGCAAAATAAAAAAAAGAATCCTTTGCGAATCCTGGCAACCAGTTTGCTTTTGTTGTTCGCTATTTTTTCCTGCTTCGTCGTCTTCTTCTTCTTCTGCTGTTTCTCAGAATTCAACAACTTTCCATTCACAAGCCATAATTAGCTAATTTATCACTGTTTACAAAGAACAAAGAACGTGTTTTCTGTGTAAGTGGGTCGGTGGCGACGGCGGAGGAGGACGAGGAGGAGTGTGGTAAATGGTGTCGGTGGTACTCTGGCGGAAAGAGTAATAACCTCCTTAACGACAAACGAAATATTTAAGTAGGTGTATCAAAAGCTGTTATTTCGCCATAACAATATTTAATGAAGAAATTTCTCGTTAAGGACAATATTTCATATTGCCAAAAAGGTCAAATGTGTTGTTTTGGGGGAGAAATTTATTTTCGAACGGCCGAAAAAGAAAAACAAGTAATAGACACGCACACACGTTTTTCAATTTCTATGCGTGTGAATAAAAAAATAAAATAACTAACGTTTTTACTACTTCCAAAAATACAGAGAAACAGTTGACTTTAATTGAGGAATTTTTTTTTTGCGTAATTTTTTTTTAAATATTTTATCCAAGGACTCTACATAGGCGTGGGTTTTTTTAAATACTTTTTCCAAGGACATCATAGTGGATTGATGGTGATTTTTTGTCAAATAGGCCTTATCTATACTAATAAAAGAGTAAAGTGTTTGACTGACTGATTTAACGATTCATCAAAGCCCAGACGAAACGGCTGAAGCTAGAATCTTGAAATTTTGGGTAAGGGTCACTCTTGGTCCAAAGGTATCAGATAGGGTATTTGGAAAGTACTAAATATGGTATCATTTGTATTTTGCGAACCGGTGGTCGTAGGTGGTCGATAGATGTAGGATAGATGTACCAAAATTTGAAGTTAGGGTTACTGTTGCGGTGTAGGATTTTAAAAAATGGTACCCAATGTGGATTTGGAGGGAACTGATAGAGCAGGAACACTGAAATTTTGAAATAATGGTACTGTTGGAGTGCTAGATTGGTGTATGGATGTAGTTTTGGAAATACTTATTTATGGGTAGTAAATGGTAGGGGAGAGGGGGCACCTTTGAACACTTTTTTCTTTCAAAAGTACTAAATATGGAATCATTTGTATTTTGCGAACCGGTGGCCGTTGATGGAGTGTAGGATAGATGTACCAAAGGGTTTTTTCCAACTATAACTATCCGAAAAGTACGAAAATGTACTAAATTGGGTACAATTCTCCGGCATGTGAACGTATAGCTCTAAAAACTCGAAATTTGGAGTGTGAATTAAGGTTGAGAAGTAGGGCCCATTTAAGGAGATGGTTTTGAAAGCGTGTACTCATGTGTACGAAAAGTACTATATGGTACTATATTTGGTACAAATTTATTTTGGAGATACAAATCGAGCTGGGAATCCTGGAATTTGAAATTAAAATTACCGTCGGAGTGTAGGATTGGGATATGAACGTAGTTTTGGAAATTTGTTACTTATGTGTACGAAAAGTACTAAATCGTACCATAATTGGTACAGTTCGGATTTGGGTGAACCGATAGAGCTGGAACAATGACATTTGCAGTCACGATCACTGTAGAGGTGTGGGATTGGGGTCAGGATTCAGTTTAAGAAAATAATACTTATGGGTACTAAATTTGGTACAATTTGATTTTTAGGTAAACCAATAGAGCTAGAATCATGCAATTTGGAGCCAGGATCAATGTTGAGGTGTAAGATTGAGATATGTAGGAAGTTTTAGAAATTTGTACTAATGTGTACTAAATTTGGTACAATTTGAATTGTGAGTGAATTCTGAAACATGGATTTAGGATCACTGTGGGGGTGTTGGTTTGGGTTAAGTTGGAAGGTTTTGAAATTAGTACTACTGTGTACTAAATTTGGTACAATTTGTATTGTGGGTGTACCGATAGAGTTTGACTCCTGAAACATGGATTTAGGAGCACTGTGGGGGTATGTAGGAATTTTTGGAAATTTTTACTAATGTGTACCAAATTTGGTACAATTTAAGTTGTGGATGAAGCGATAGAGTTAGAATCCTAAAATTTTGATTTAGAATCACTTTGGAGGTTTAGGATTGCGATATCTAGGAAGGTTTGGAAATTGGTACTACTGTGTATTAAATTGGGTACAATTTAAATTGTAGGTGAACCGATAAAATTGGAGTCCTGAAACTTGGATTTGGAATCACTGTGGGGCTGTAGGTTTGGGGCAAGTAGAAGATTTTGGAAATTCGTACTGCTGTGTACTAAATTTAGTACAATTTTAAATTGTGGGTGAACCGATAGATTTGGAATCCTGAAAGTTGGATTTAGGATCATTGTGGTGGTGTAGGATTTGGATATGTAGGAAGTTTTGGAAATTGGTACTACTATGTACTAAATTTGGTACAATTTGTATTGTGGGTGAACCTATAAAATTGGAATACTGAAATTTGGAGTTATTATCATTGCTGGCGTGTAGGATTGGGTTATGTAGGAAATTTTGAAAATTCGTACTACTGTGTACTATATAGTACCAAATTTGGATTTGAGTGAACCGATAGAGCTGGAATCTTGACATTTTGAGTTTGAATCACTGTTGGGGGTATAATTGAGCTATTTAAGATGTTTTGGAAATTCCTACTAATGTGAACTAAATTTTGTTCAATTCAAATTTTGTGTGAACCGATGTATGGCGTTTTGGAAATTTGTACTAAATAGTATTAAATGTGATTTGGGTGAACCGATTGAGCTGGAATCTTAAAATTTGATGTTAGGATCACTGTGGGGGTGTACGATTGGGCTATATAGAATGTTTTGAAAATTCGTACTAATGCGTACTAAATGGTTTAGTATAATTAAAATTTTTGTTGAAATTTGAAGTTAGGGTTAGGGATTGTACAAAATGGTACCCAATGTGGATTTGGGGGAACGGATAGAGCAGGAACACAGAAATTTGGAAATAATGGTACCGTTGGAGTGTAGTTTTGGAAATTCTTATTTATGGGTAGTAAATAAACTTTGGTAAAATTTGAATTTTGGGTGAACTGTTAGAGCTGGGATCCTGAAATTTGGAGTAAGGATCATTGTTGGGATGTAGGATTGGTCTTTGTAGAAAGTTTTTTTAGATTCGTACTAATGTACCAAATTTGGATTTGGGTGAAATTTGGATATATGGTTGGAGTGTAAGATTGGGGTACACAATGGTTCTAGAACTTGAATAATAGTCGGTATTGGATTTTAAATACATCCCACATACGCTAACGAAGTAGCGGGTATATGCTAGTTGTACATAAATCCTTACTGTGCTTTAAATCTTTTTGAATATATATTTGACACACATGTTAACATTCCCTTTTAACAAAACAGATGAGTAACGACAAACAATCGCCTTCAAAAAAAAGTAGACGAAAAACTTTGTTTCTTTTAATGTGTTTCTTGGATATATTTTTCTTTGTTTGAGTTCTTCTTCGTCTTTATCTCATGCAGGATATGCCTGAGCTTTTGTCGCTATGGGAATGAACAACAGTGGAAATCTGCCACATAGGATGATAATAATGAATGGATGGATGGTTGGCTGTGTGAAGGTAGCTGAATTATCAACCTTCACACTGGTGTATTTTTGTCGATACAAAGGATGTACGGCAAGCATCCATCAAACAATCACGTTTTGGTTGTTTCTATGTGTGCGTTGATGTGTGTGTGTGTGACGACATTGTTGTCATCAGTGCTACGCTTCACCACCATCATCATTACACCATCAGTAGCATTCATTATCATCACATAGCATTATCCTTTACATCATATATTCGTCGTCGGATTCATCAGTAAGACATATATGAAATTTGTGTTACTTTTTTGTTTTTATTGTTGTTGCCATAAAACGCTTGTAAAACTGTGAGAAAAAGTTTTGAAGGAATACACAAATTCAAAAAGTTCCACACCTAAGCACATCATAAGGAAAAATACTAAAAAAAATCCACGCCTAAGGATATACCTTGGAAAAAATAATTTAAAAAATCTACGCATCTAAATAGTCCTTAAAAATATTTTTGTTATGGTAGACCTCTATAAGAACATATTTCAATAATTTAACCAGTAAGGAAAGTAGTAAGTCGGACAGGGCCTACTATATGATACCCTTCACGACTTTGGGTATATTCAACAGATGAATCCTAACAGACGTCGGATTCTTAAAGGACCAGTAAAATGAAATTGGATCCATAAACATGATATTCTGCAATCGATACTAAATTTTTTATTTGGCCAGATATATAAGCTATATCTAAATCTGAACCGATTTTCAGGAAACTTAACACACATCATTCTAGACCTAATTCATTACACTGTGCCAAATTTCGTGCAAATCGAAAGATATATAGGGACTTTGGTACACAATTTACCTTAAATCGGACGAAAATATATATGGGAGCTATATTTAAATCTGAACCGATGTTCACGAAACTTAACACACATCATTCTATACCTAATTCACTACGCTGCTCCAAATTTTGTGAAAATCGAAAGATATATAGGGACTTTGGTGCACCATTTACATTAAATCGGACGAAAATATATATGGGAACTATATCTAAATCTGAACCGATTTTCACGAAATTTAACACACATCATTCTAGACCTAATTCATTACACTGTGCCAAATTTCGTGCAAATCGAAAGATATATAGGGACTTTGGTGGGCCATTTATATTAAATCGGACGAAAATATATATGGGAGCTATATATAAATCTGAACCGATTTTTCCCAATTTCAATAGGGTTCGTCCTTGGGCCAAATAAGTGAGCTATGCCAAATTTCATCCAAATCGGAGCATAATGTGACCTATACTTTGTTCACAAAAATGGGTTCGGACATGCGTGAATCGACTCAGAAAGTGATTCTTTGCATATTCTCAAAAGGAACCATGGGTCTATCTCGTTTCATTTTGCCTGTTACAAACATATGCACAAAGACATAATACCCTGTACCACAGTGTGGTGAAGGGGATAAAAAGCACCTACTTCAATTCGTTATATCCACTAAAAAGGATAATCTCCTTCTTACCTCCCCACCATAATTGTAACTTCATTGGAAATCTTTTCAATACTGCCACAGTTTATAAAACTATAAAATCTCGTTTATTTATGGGCTGGCAGGTCATAAAAAGAAGGAGATACACAGTTTTCAACTGAATACCACACCCTCCTTTCTTCATCACCAAAGGGTAAAAAACCGGCAAGTCCTTGGCTATCGTTTTCATGCCTTTTTGGTGTGCCTCTTATTCACACACCATCGTAAACTACTCTGGAGCATTATCCGAAAGCTTCTTTTTTTGGATGAGCTGCAGAAGAAAATCATAAATCAATAAAAGCACGACAGTATGGCGCGTTTTTAAATGGTCTCACCATGAAAATAACTCCCGCACCAAACGGCGGTAGAAGAAGAAAAAAGCAAAGTATAACGAGGAGTTAACAGAATTCGATGGCTCAGAAATGCGGCAGAGGGAAACCCAAACGGCAAAACTATGCCTTGGCTAGGAATAAAAATGATTGCTGCCTTTAAGGTGCTGTGTATTTTTTTTGTCTTCATGGATTTTGGAATCCCAAGGAGCACCATGGCAGTCAGACATACAGACGGAAGAAACATTGCCAACAGCATCTTTAGATTTAAATGAAGTCATGGAGCGAAAAGGAAAGGTAGAGCATGAATTCTGAAGATATGTAGAGCATCTAAATCCTCCACTTCCCCTTTGGTGGTCTAGTGAATAGTACTCGTGGTGGGATATACATAGAAGTGTATCCTGATAAGGAAATTTGAAGGTTTATAGGCATTTGTTCGGAAGTGTTGATAAGTTCCCATAAGGATAGGCAGTTAAAAGGAGAGAGAGAACGTAAAAATAGAAAAAAAACTAAACTATTAGAGAAACGACCATGCAAGGACTCTACTTAGACGTGGATTTTTTTTAAATAATTTTTCCAAAGACTCTACTTAGGCGTGGATTTTTTTTAAATAATTTTTCCAAAGACTCTACTAAGGCGTGGATTTTTTTAAATATTTTTTCCAAAGACTCTACTAAGGCGTGGATTTTTTTTTAATCATTTTTCCAAAGACTCTACTGAGGCGTGGATTTTTTTTAAATAATTTTTCCAAAGACTCTACTAAGGCGTGGATTTTTTTAAAATATTTTTTCCAAAGACTCTACTAAGGCGTGGATTTTTTTTAAATCATTTTTCCAAAAACTCTACTAAGGCGTGGATTTTTTTAAAATAATTTTTCTAAGGACTCTACTAAGGCGTGGATTTTTTTTAAATAATTTTTCCAAAGACTCTACTAAGGCGTGGATTTTTTTTAAATAATTTTTCCAAAGACTCTACTAAGGCGTGGATTTTTTTAAAATATTTTTTCCAAAGACTCTACTAAGGCGTGGATTTTTTTTTAAATCATTTTTCCAAAAACTCTACTAAGGCGTGGATTTTTTTAAAATAATTTTTCTAAGGACTCTACTAAGGCGTGGATTTTTTTAAATAATTTTTCCAAAGACTCTACTAAGGCGTGGATTTTTTTAAAATAATTTTTCTAAGGACTCTACTTAGGCGAGGACTTTTATATCTTACATAACTATGTTGTCAGGGTATTGTAGCTTTGTGCAGCCCCAAAAGTTTGTAACGCCGCTAAAGCTTGGTCCCAGACCCACCTTTAAGTATACCGATCGTCATATCTCGACTAGCTGAGTCGATCTAGACATGTATGTCCGTTCGTCCATCTGTCCATTATAATTTGTAAACACGATACAGGCCACAGTTATTGATCAATCTTCACGAAATGTTGTATGTAGGGTGGGTTCTGGACCCTATTGTTTTTGGTAAAGATCGGTAAATATTTAGGGGATGAAATGGACCAAATACTTAATTTTTGTCGGTTTTTCTGGTCGCTCCAGAGGCCGCAATTATGGCCAGAACATCACGAAATTTTTCATGGAGAAGGGGATCGGGCCAAAGAATAAGCGTGCCAGTTTTGATAAATATCGGTTAATATTTAGCGGGTCAAAGGGACCCTGACTTTTGTGTGAAAAATGACAAAATTTGTATTCTATAGCGTATATATTTACTCCTGAAGGACATAGACCCGAGAAGTTGAAGGTGTATCAAAGATGAGTGGTTGGCCTTTAAATTGATACCAATGATATTGTCGTATGTTCTCGAATACGGGAGTTACACTTAAATATTTACAGGTGCTTACGTATTCAGATATTATTTAGTAACCCATTACCACCCTAGAGGGCGGAAATATGTCGTTGATTGCTTTGAAATTTTTCATGAAGTTCCAGTTATGGCCAAGTACAACGCCTATAATGATCGGTGATGATCAGATAATAATTTTGGAATGAAGTGGACCGAAAACTTAATTTTTTGTGTTTTTGTGGTGACGATATATAGGCCACAATTATAAGCCGAACATCACAACAACAACAACCACGGTGAAGGGGATCTGAACAAGTAATTAGAACAGCTTTACTGAATATTTATAATATTCGAGCAATAGGGTGCAAATATCACGAATTAATGTCAGGCTCGGAATAAACATCCGCAGCGAGTTAGAGTTCCGTGGAAGTTGTGTAGGGTATCGTATGGTCGGCCCCGTCCTACTATACTGCTCCGCTCAATGGTTTTAAATATATATTATGGACTCTATTTAGGCGTTTATTTTTCTTAAATATTTTTTTCAAAGTCAATATAGAAGCGGGAATTTTTTATATTTCTCCAAGGACACTACAGAGTGGTGTATAGTAAACTCCGGATTCCACCCCTTGAGACCTCTTTAAATATTTAAGTGTAAATTAATTGCTATATGTAAAAAAATCGAGTTTTTCTCCACCACACTTTCATGAGTCATTCATTCATGTGGGGGTGCGGGTGTTGCATGTGTAACCCTCACAAATATTGCATAGCTGCCTTTGCACACAAAAGAACAGAACAGCAGAAGAATCAAATATTACCCCTCCCCCTCCCTCCCTCTGGAATTCGACTACATTGTTGTCAATAACCATAGCAACAAGGACCGTGTAAACACACCGCCATTGATGCCGACAACATTTTCACGCAATCATCCTTCCCCCGTTTGGTCTCTTCCTTGGGGGGGCGGCGGCGGCCTTCGTTCGGATGTTTAATTTAGTATCGACAGTCCAATATAAAGTCTCAAGCTGGTCTCAATTTGCAATGCATATTTTGTGCCAAAGCGTTTTTATTGTAATCCGCTGAATTGTGTTAAGGTTTCGTTACGTTTCTTGTTTATTGGCGTTACGAATGAATTTAATAGAGGATGTTTTGAAGCCGGGGGTTTTCTCTGAGGGTCAGTCGAAAATCGTAAAGACATAAATATGCGAATGATCTGTTAACGAAGCATGCAGCGAAAATAGCTGCATGCATTTTTGTAATGCGAATGGAGTTTGTGGACAACTGCATCACACGCACCCATATTGACAGGGGGCGAACTATTTAAGGTGGACAGTGATCTAATGGTATATGTATATACATTGAAAAATATTTTAAAAAATCTAAGCCTTTGGATAGACCATGGCAAAAAAATAAATAAATAAATAAATAAAATATCAACGCCCTTAAATAGGTTAACCTTGAAAAAATATTTTAAAAAATCCACGCCTTAGGATATACCATGAACACAGAATCCACGCCTTAGGATATACCATGAACAAAGAATCCACGCCTTAGGATATACCATGAACAAAGAATCCACGCCTTAGGATATACCATGAACAAAGAATCCACGCCTTAGGATATACCATGAACAAATAATCCACGCCTTAGGATATACCTGGGAAATTATACTTTAAAAAATCCACGCATTGAAAAAAATATTTGACCTTTGATGAAATATTTCTCAAATCCAAGGCCTGTGTTCTGGGTTTCAGTTCCAGTTTTACTTACAAAGTTTTGATTCAATCTAGGGGGATTCTTACCTGCAAAGAAAAGAAAAAATAAAATTTGGTTAGGAAATCAGATTTATTAAAAAATAAAAATTTTGTAAAAATATATTTATGATTGTAGACCACTGTCCTCAGATAATTCTAGTCCCCACCCCCCACAAACAGTAATGTTGTCCTTATACCCTTAAATATCGCTCCCTTGGAAGTTGCGAACACAACAAATTGCGATGAAAGGTTCATGAAATGTAGTCGAACAGAGGATGATGGTGGTGGTGGTGCTCGTGGTTTCTGTGGCGATTGATAATGCACCAGGGGTGCTGGGTAGAGAGATGCGAAGTGGGGAAGGAGTGATGCGATGCGTTGTGGTGCGGCAGTGGCCATGTAAGTTATTAATGACTTTGACCTATGACTAGACATTAACCAGTTTCGGGCGCAACGATAATGTTGTCCTGCCTGCATGCTTGCCCTTCCTAAAATTGGTCACGTACATAGTTGTGTAAGTATGTATAAGTTGCACACACACACAATCATACACTGGGAAGTGAGTTTATACCATCTGCTAATGGAATTTTACTTCAAGATATTTTGTGCAATTCTTTGTCAGATAGACTGAGAGAGAGAGAGTTATGTCGGCTACGCAGGAATGCAGTGGTATGCGTGCGGTTAAGATGATGATGATGATGTTGGTGGTGGTCGGATGGTCGCTGGATCGGTAGTGATGGTGTTTGTAATGATGGCAAAGAGGGCAGAATTGCGTGTCGCATTGCATGTCTGTGCGATGAATATCTAAACTAAGTTTATGTGCAGTGTGGGAGAGGGGGAGAAAACGGAGTAAGAGAGGTACACAAGTCTTCCATTACAAATGCATTTGCTTAAATTGCAATTTTCTATTAATTAAGATTAATTTGAAAGGAACGAAAAAAAAAAAACGACAACGACAACAAAGACCTTGGGGTCATGGTACGAATTTAGAATAATACGAGGTTGAAATACAAAAGAAATTGAAAAATGCTGAGAAAAATATTTTGAAAATGTACGACTTATACAGATCGGCCCATAGATCTTCCGGAGTATTTTTCTCCCAAACATTCCAAGAGCTGCATCATATGCTTACGCAAGTACCCATGCTTCAGATCCGTATAACAGCACGGGTATTATCAGCGTCTTGTAGACTGTAAGTTTGGTC
>NW_026876717.1:0-19895 GCF_032173495.1 Musca vetustissima
AGTTTTTGCGCTATATGGCGTTTTCTACACAGAGTCCCCACTGTCACTGAGACTTGCAATGAAAATCGAGAAAATCCGTTAGGCGAAGGTTTGTTTTTCGGTATAAGGTGTATATATTCTGAAAGTACATTCCGAGACCTTTCAATTGATGTGGGTATCAATACTGCATCCATTTTAGTTTTTGCGCAATATGGCGTTTTCTACACAGAGTCCCCACTGTCACTGAGACTTGCAATTGTCAAAATCGAGAAAATCCGTTAGGCGAAGGTTTGTTTTTCGGTATATGGTGTGTATATTCTGAAAGTACATTTCGAGACCTTTCAATTGATGTGGGTATCAATACTGCATCCATTTTAGTTTTTGCGCAATATGGCGTTTTCTACACAGAGTCCCCACTGTCAATGAGAAACTTGCAAGGTTGTTTTTCGGAAAATCGAGAAAACCTTTCAATTGATGTCCGTTCCATTTTAGTTTTTGCGAATATGGGTTTTTTATTTTGATAAGTATATATTTACGAGACCTTTCAATTGATGTGGGTCTCCATACTGCATCCATTTTAGTTTTTGCGGAATATGGCGTTTTCTACACAGAGTCCCCATTGTCACTGAGACTTGCACGGAAAATCGATAAAATCCGTTTGGCGAAAGTTTGTTTTTTGGCATATGGTGTGTATATTCTGAAAGTACATTTCGAGACCTTTCAATTGATGTGCGTATCAATACTGCATCCATTTTAGTTTTTGCGCAATATGGCGTTTTCTACCCAGAGTCCCCACTGTCACTGAGACTTGCAATGGAAATCGAGAAAATCCGTTAGGCGAAGGTTTGTTTTCCGGCATATGGTGTGTATATTCTGAAAGTACATTTCGAGACCTTTCAATTGATGTGGGTCTCCATACTGCATCCATTTTAGTTTTTGCGCAATATGGCGTTTTCTACACAGAGTCCCTTGTCACTGAGACTTGCACTGGAAAATCGAGAAAATCCGTTTAGCAAAGTTTGTTTTTCGGCATGGGGTGTATATATTCTGAAAGTACATTACGAGACCTTTCAATTGATGTGGGTCTCCATACTGCATCCATTTTAGTTTTTGCGGAATATGGCGTTTTCTACACAGAGTCCCCATTGTCACTGAGACTTGCACGGAAAATCGATAAAATCCGTTTGGCGAAAGTTTGTTTTTTGGCATATGGTGTGTATATTCTGAAAGTACATTTCGAGACCTTTCAATTGATGTGCGTATCAATACTGCATCCATTTTAGTTTTTGCGCAATATGGCGTTTTCTACACAGAGTCCCCACTGTCACTGAGACTTGCAAGGAAAATCGAGAAAATCCGTTTAGCAAAGTTTTTTCTTCGGTATAAGGTGTATATATTCTGAAAGTACGTTTCAAGACCTTTCAATTGATGTGGGTCTTCATACTGCATCCATTTTAGTTTTTGCGCTATATGGCGTTTTCTACACAGAGTCCCCACTGTCACTGAGACTTGCAATGAAAATCGAGAAAATCCGTTAGGCGAAGGTTTGTTTTCCGGCATATGGTGTGTATATTCTGAAAGTACATTTCGAGACCTTTCAATTGATGTGCGTATCAATACTGCATCCATTTTAGTTTTTGCGCAATATGGCGTTTTCTAGCAAAGTTTTTTCTTCGGTATATGGTGTATATATTCTGAAAGTACGTTTCAAGACCTTTCAATTGTACATTTCGAGACCTTTCAATTGATGTGGGTCTCCATACTGCATCCATTTTAGTTTTTGCGCAATATGGCGTTTTCTACCCAGAGTCCCCACTGTCACTGAGACTTGCAATGAAAATCGAGAAAATCCGTTAGGCGAAGGTTTGTTTTTCGGAATATGGTGTGTATATTCTGACAGTACATTTTGAGACCTTTCAATTGATGTGGGTCTCCATACTGCATCCATTTTAGTTTTTGCGCAATATGGCGTTTTCTACCAAGATTCCCCACTGTCACTGAGACTTGCACTGAAAATCGAGAAAATCCGTTAGGCAAAGTTTGTTTTTCGGCATATAAGGTGTATATATTCTGAAAGTACATTTCGAGACCTTTCAATTGATGTGGGTCTCCATACTGCATCCATTTTAGTTTTTGCGCAATATGGCGTTTTCTACACAGAGTCCCCACTGTCACTGAGACTTCCATGGAAAATCGACAAAATCCGTTAAGCGACAGTTTGTTTTTCGGTATAAGGTGTATATATTCTGAAAGTACATTTCGAGACCTTTCAATTGATGTGGGTCTCCATACTGCATCCATTTTAGTTTTTGCGCAATATGGCGTTTTCTACACAGAGTCCCCACTGTCACTGAGACTTGCAAGGAAAATCGAGAAAATCCGTTAGGCGAAGGTTTGTTTTTCGGTATATGGTGTATATATTCTGAAAGTACATTCCGAGACCTTTCAATTGATGTGGGTCTCAATACTGCATCCATTTTAGTTTTTGCGCAATATGGCGTTTTCTACACAGAGTCCCCACTTTTTTCCACAACATGGCGTTTTCTACACAGACTCCCCATTGTCACTGGAAAATCGAGAAAATCCGTTTAGCAAAGTTTTTTATTCGGTATAAGGTGTATATATTCTGAACTTTCAATTGATGTGGGTCTCCATACTGCATCCATTTTAGTTTTTGCGCAATATGGCGTTTTCTACCCAGAGTCCCCACTGTCACTGAGACTTGCAATGAAAATCGAGAAAATCCGTTAGGCGAAGGTTTGTTTTTCGGAATATGGTGTGTATATTCTGACAGTACATTTTGAGACCTTTCAATTGATGTGGGTCTCCATACTGCATCCATTTTAGTTTTTGCGCAATATGGCGTTTTCTACACAGAGTCCCCACTTTTTTCCACAACATGGCGTTTTCTACACAGACTCCCCATTGTCACTGGAAAATCGAGAAAATCCGTTTAGCAAAGTTTTTTCTTCGGTATAAGGTGTATATATTCTGAAAGTACATTTCGAGACCTTTCAATTGATGTGGGTCTCCATACTGCATCCATTTTAGTTTTTGCGCAATATGGCGTTTTCTACCCAGAGTCCCCACTGTCACTGAGACTTGCAATGAAAATCGAGAAAATCCGTTAGGCGAAGGTTTGTTTTTCGGAATATGGTGTGTATATTCTGACAGTACATTTTGAGACCTTTCAATTGATGTGGGTCTCCATACTGCATCCATTTTAGTTTTTGCGCAATATGGCGTTTTCTACACAGAGTCCCCACTGTCACTGAGACTTGCAAGGAAAATCGACAAAATCCGTTAGGCGAAAGTTTGTTTTTCGGCATAGGGTGTATATATTCTGAAAGTACATTTCGAGACCTTTCAATTGATGTGGGTCTCCATACTGCATCCATTTTAGTTTTTGCGCAATATGGCGTTTTCTACCCAGAGTCCCCACTGTCACTGAGACTTGCAAGGAAAATCGAGAAAATCCGTTAGGCGAAGGTTTGTTTTCGGGCATATGGTGTATATATTCTGAAAGTACATTTCGAGACCTTTCAATTGATGTGGGTATCAATACTGCATCCATTTTAGTTTTTGCGCAATATGGCGTTTTCTACACAGAGTCCCCACTTTTTTCCACAACATGGCGTTTTCTACACAGACTCCCCATTGTCACTGGAAAATCGAGAAATCCGTTTAGCAAAGTTTTTTCTTCGGTATAAGGTGTATATATTCTGAAAGTACATTTCGAGACCTTTCAATTGATGTGGGTCTCCATACTGCATCCATTTTAGTTTTTGCGCAATATGGCGTTTTCTACCCAGAGTCCCCACTGTCACTGAGACTTGCAACCAAAATCGAGAAAATCCGTTAGGCGAAGGTTTGTTTTTCGGCATATGGTGTGTATATTCTGAAAGTACATTTCGAGACCTTTCAATTGATGTGGGTATCAATACTGCATCCATTTTAGTTTTTGCGCAATATGGCGTTTTCTACACAGAGTCCCCACTGTCACTGAGACTTGCAAGGAAAATCGAGAAAATCCGTTAGGCGAAAGTTTGTTTTTCGGCATAGGGTGTATATATTCTGAAAGTACATTTCGAGACCTTTCAATTGATGTGCGTATCAATACTGCATCCATTTTAGTTTTTGCGCAATATGGCGTTTTCTACACAGAGTCCCCACTTTTTTCCACAACAGGGCGTTTTCTACACAGACTCCCCATTGTCACTGGAAAATCGAGAAAATCCGTTTAGCAAAGTTTTTTCTTCGGTATAAGGTGTATATATTCTGAAAGTACGTTTCGAGACCTTTCAATTGATGTGGGTCTTCATACTGCATCCATTTTAGTTTTTGCGCTATATGGCGTTTTCTACACAGAGTCCCCACTGTCACTGAGACTTGCAATGAAAATCGAGAAAATCCGTTAGGCGAAGGTTTGTTTTTCGGTATAAGGTGTATATATTCTGAAAGTACATTCCGAGACCTTTCAATTGATGTGGGTATCAATACTGCATCCATTTTAGTTTTTGCGCAATATGGCGTTTTCTACCCAGAGTCCCCACTGTCACTGAGACTTGCAACCAAAATCGAGAAAATCCGTTAGGCGAAGGTTTGTTTTCCGGCATATGGTGTATATATTCTGAAAGTACATTTCGAGACCTTTCAATTGATGTGGGTATCAATACTGCATCCATTTTAGTTTTTGCGCAATATGGCGTTTTCTACACAGAGTCCCCACTGTCACTGAGACTTGCAAGGAAAATCGAGAAAATCCGTTAGGCGAAAGTTTGTTTTTCGGCATAGGGTGTATATATTCTGAAAGTACATTTCGAGACCTTTCAATTGATGTGGGTATCAATACTGCATCCATTTTAGTTTTTGCGCAATATGGCGTTTTCTACACAGAGTCCCCACTTTTTTCCACAACATGGCACAGACAGACTCCCCATTGTCACTGGAAAATCGAGAAAATCCGTTAGGCGAAAGTTTTTTTTTTCGTCATAAGGTGTATATATTCTGAAAGTACATTTCGAGACCTTTCAATTGATGTGGGTCTCCATACTGCATCCATTTTAGTTTTTGCGGAATATGGCGTTTTCTACACAGAGTCCCCATTGTCACTGAGACTTGCACGGAAAATCGATAAAATCCGTTTGGCGAAAGTTTGTTTTTTGGCATATGGTGTGTATATTCTGAAAGTACATTTCGAGACCTTTCAATTGATGTGCGTATCAATACTGCATCCATTTTAGTTTTGCGCAATATGGCGTTTTCTACCCAGAGTCCCCACTGTCACTGAGACTTGCAAGAAAAATCGAGAAAATCCGTTAGGCGAAAGTTTGTTTTTCGGTATAAGGTGTATATATTCTGAAAGTACATTTCGAGACCTTTCAATTGATGTGGGTATCAATACTGCATCCATTTTAGTTTTTGCGCAATATGGCGTTTTCTACCCAGAGTCCCCACTGTCACTGAGACTTGCAATGAAAATCGAGAAAATCCGTTAGGCGAAGGTTTGTTTTTCGGAATATGGTGTGTATATTCTGAAAGTACATTTTGAGACCTTTCAATTGATGTGGGTCTCCATACTGCATCCATTTTAGTTTTTGCGCAATATGGCGTTTTCTACACAGAGTCCCCACTGTCACTGAGACTTGCACGGAAAATCGAGAAAATCCGTTAAGCGAATATTGGTGTATATATTCTGAAAGTACATTTCGAGACCTTTCAATTGATGTGGGTCTCCATACTGCATCCATTTTAGTTTTTGCGCAATATGGCGTTTTCTACCCAGAGTCCCCACTGTCACTGAGACTTGCAAGGAAAATCGAGAAAATCCGTTAGGCGAAGGTTTGTTTTTCGGCATATGGTGTGTATATTCTGAAAGTACATTTCGAGACCTTTCAATTGATGTGGGTATCAATACTGCATCCATTTTAGTTTTTGCGCAATATGGCGTTTTCTACACAGAGTCCCCACTTTTTTCCACAACATGGCGTTTTCTACACAGACTCCCCATTGTCACTGGAAAATCGAGAAAATCCGTTTAGCAAAGTTTTTTTTCGGTATAAGGTGTATATATTCTGAAAGTACATTTCGAGACCTTTCAATTGATGTGGGTCTCCATACTGCATCCATTTTAGTTTTTGCGCAATATGGCGTTTTCTACCCAGAGTCCCCACTGTCACTGAGACTTGCAATGAAAATCGAGAAAATCCGTTAGGCGAAGGTTTGTTTTTCGGCATATGGTGTGTATATTCTGAAAGTACATTTCGAGACCTTTCAATTGATGTGGGTATCAATACTGCATCCATTTTAGTTTTTGCGCAATATGGCGTTTTCTACACAGAGTCCCCACTGTCACTGAGACTTGCAAGGAAAATCGAGAAAGTCCGTTAGGCGAAAGTTTGTTTTTCGGCATAGAGTGTATATATTCTGAAAGTACATTTCGAGACCTTTCAATTGATGTGCGTATCAATACTGCATCCATTTTAGTTTTTGCGCAATATGGCGTTTTCTACACAGAGTCCCCACTTTTTTCCACAACATGGCGTTTTCTACACAGACTCCCCATTGTCACTGGAAAATCGAGAAAATCCGTTTAGCAAAGTTTTTTCTTCGGTATAAGGTGTATATATTCTGAAAGTACATTTCGAGACCTTTCAATTGATGTGGGTCTCCATACTGCATCCATTTTAGTTTTTGCGCAATATGGAGTTTTCTACCCAGAGTCCCCACTGTCACTGAGACTTGCAACCAAAATCGAGAAAATCCGTTAGGCGAAGGTTTGTTTTCGGCATATGGTGTGTATATTCTGAAAGTACATTTCGAGACCTTTCAATTGATGTGGGTCTCCATACTGCATCCATTTTAGTTTTTGCGCTATATGGCGTTTTCTACACAGAATCGCCACTGTCACTGAGACTTGCAAGGAAAATCGAGAAAGTCCGTTAGGCGAAAGTTTGTTTTTCGGTATAAGGTGTATATATTCTGAAAGTACATTCCGAGACCTTTCAACTGATGTGGGTCTCCATACTGCATCCATTTTAGTTTTTGCGCAATATGGCGTTTTCTACACAGAGTCCCCACTTTTTTCCACAACATGGCGTTTTCTACACAGACTCCCCATTGTCACTGGAAAATCGAGAAAATCCGTTTAGCAAAGTTTTTTATTCGGTATAAGGTGTATATATTCTGAAAGTACGTTTCGAGACCTTTCAATTGATGTGGGTCTCCATACTGCATCCATTTTAGTTTTTGCGCAATATGGCGTTTTCTACCCAGAGTCCCCACTGTCACTGAGACTTGCAATGAAAATCGAGAAAATCCGTTAGGCGAAGGTTTGTTTTTCGGAATATGGTGTGTATATTCTGACAGTACATTTTGAGACCTTTCAATTGATGTGGGTCTCCATACTGCATCCATTTTAGTTTTTGCGCAATATGGCGTTTTCTACACAGAGTCCCCACTTTTTTCCACAACATGGCGTTTTCTACACAGACTCCCCATTGTCACTGGAAAATCGAGAAAATCCGTTTAGCAAAGTTTTTTTTCGGTATAAGGTGTATATATTCTGAAAGTACATTTCGAGACCTTTCAATTGATGTGGGTCTCCATACTGCATCCATTTTAGTTTTTGCGCAATATGGCGTTTTCTACCCAGAGTCCCCACTGTCACTGAGACTTGCAGTGAAAATCGAGAAAATCCGTTAGGCGAAGGTTTGTTTTTCGGCATATGGTGTATATATTCTGAAAGTACATTTCGAGACCTTTCAATTGATGTGGGTATCAATACTGCATCCATTTTAGTTTTTGCGCAATATGGCGTTTTCTACACAGAGTCCCCACTGTCACTGAGACTTGCACTGGAAAATCGAGAAAATCCGTTAGGCGAAAGTTTGTTTTTCGGCATATGGTGTATATATTCTGAAAGTACATTTCGAGACCTTTCAATTGATGTGGGTATCAATACTGCATCCATTTTAGTTTTTGCGCAATATGGCGTTTTCTACACAGAGTCCCCACTGTCACTGAGACTTGCAACTTGGAAAATCGAGAAAATCCGTTAGGCGAAAGTTTGTTTTTCGGCATATGGTGTATATATTCTGAAAGTACATTTCGAGACCTTTCAATTGATGTGGGTATCCATACTGCATCCATTTTAGTTTTTGCGCAATATGGCGTTTTCTACACAGAGTCCCCACTGTCACTGAGACCACTGTCACTGAGACAGACTGCAACTGGAAAATCGAGAAAATCCGTTAGGCGAAAGTTTGTTTTTCGGCATATGGTGTATATATTCTGAAAGTACATTTCGAGACCTTTCAATTGATGTGCGTATCAATACTGCATCCATTTTAGTTTTTGCGCAATATGGCGTTTTCTACCACAGAGTCCCCACTGTCACTGAGACTTGCAACTGGAAAATCGAGAAAATCCGTTAGGCGAAAGTTTGTTTTTCGGCATAGGTGTATATATTCTGAAAGTACATTTCGAGACCTTTCAATTGATGTGGGTATCAATACTGCATCCATTTTAGTTTTTGCGCAATATGGCGTTTTCTACACAGAGTCCCCACTGTCACTGAGACTTGCTGGAAAATCGAGAAAATCCGTTTAGCAAAGTTTTTTCTTCGGTATAAGGTGAATATATTCTGAAAGTACAATTCGAGACCTTTCAATTGATGTGGGTCTCCATACTGCATCCATTTTAGTTTTTGCGCAATATGGCGTTTTGTTTTCCGGAATATGGTGTGTATATTCTGACAGTACATTTTGAGACCTTTCAATTGATGTGGGTCTCCATACTGCATCCATTTTAGTTTTTGCGCAATATGGCGTTTTCTACACAGAGTCCCCACTGTCACTGAGACTTGCAAGGAAAATCGACAAAATCCGTTAGGCGAAAGTTTGTTTTTCGGCATAGGGTGTATATATTCTGAAAGTACATTTCGAGACCTTTCAATTGATGTGCGTATCAATACTGCATCCATTTTAGTTTTTGCGCAATATGGCGTTTTCTACCCAGAGTCCCCACTGTCACTGAGACTTGCAACCAAAATCGAGAAAATCCGTTAGGCGAAGGTTTGTTTTCCGGCATATGGTGTGTATATTCTGAAAGTACATTTCGAGACCTTTCAATTGATGTGCGTATCAATACTGCATCCATTTTAGTTTTTGCGCAATATGGCGTTTTCTACACAGAGTCCCCACTTTTTTCCACAACATGGTTTTTGCGCAATATGGCGTTTTCTACACAGAGTCCCCACTTTTTTCCACAACATGGCGTTTTCTACACAGACTCCCCATTGTCACTGGAAAATCGAGAAAATCCGTTTAGCAAAGTTTTTTCTTCGGTATAAGGTGTATATATTCTGAAAGTACGTTTCGAGACCTTTCAATTGATGTGGGTCTCCATACTGCATCCATTTTAGTTTTTGCGCAATATGGCGTTTTCTACACAGAGTCCCCACTGTCACTGAGACTTGCAATGAAAATCGAGAAAATCCGTTAGGCGAAGGTTTGTTTTTCGGAATATGGTGTGTATATTCTGACAGTACATTTTGAGACCTTTCAATTGATGTGGGTCTCCATACTGCATCCATTTTAGTTTTTGCGCAATATGGCGTTTTCTACACAGAGTCCCCACTGTCACTGAGACTTGCAAGGAAAATCGACAAAATCCGTTAGGCGAAAGTTTGTTTTTCGGCATAGGGTGTATATATTCTGAAAGTACATTTCGAGACCTTTCAATTGATGTGCGTATCAATACTGCATCCATTTTAGTTTTTGCGCAATATGGCGTTTTCTACCCAGAGTCCCCACTGTCACTGAGACTTGCAACCAAAATCGAGAAAATCCGTTAGGCGAAGGTTTGTTTTCCGGCATATGGTGTGTATATTCTGAAAGTACATTTCGAGACCTTTCAATTGATGTGCGTATCAATACTGCATCCATTTTAGTTTTTGCGCAATATGGCGTTTTCTACACAGAGTCCCCACTTTTTTCCACAACATGGCGTTTTCTACACAGACTCCCCATTGTCACTGGAAAATCGAGAAAATCCGTTTAGCAAAGTTTTTTCTTCGGTATAAGGTGTATATATTCTGAAAGTACGTTTCGAGACCTTTCAATTGATGTGGGTCTCCATACTGCATCCATTTTAGTTTTTGCGCAATATGGCGTTTTCTACCCAGAGTCCCCACTGTCACTGAGACTTGCAATGAAAATCGAGAAAATCGTTAGGCGAAGGTTTGTTTTTCGGAATATGGTGTGTATATTCTGACAGTACATTTTGAGACCTTTCAATTGATGTGGGTCTCCATACTGCATCCATTTTAGTTTTTGCGCAATATGGCGTTTTCTACACAGAGTCCCCACTGTCACTGAGACTTGCAAGGAAAATCGACAAAATCCGTTAGGCGAAAGTTTGTTTTTCGGCATAGGGTGTATATATTCTGAAAGTACATTTCGAGACCTTTCAATTGATGTGCGTATCAATACTGCATCCATTTTAGTTTTTGCGCAATATGGCGTTTTCTACCCAGAGTCCCCACTGTCACTGAGACTTGCAACCAAAATCGAGAAAATCCGTTAGGCGAAGGTTTGTTTTCCGGCATATGGTGTGTATATTCTGAAAGTACATTTCGAGACCTTTCAATTGATGTGCGTATCAATACTGCATCCATTTTAGTTTTTGCGCAATATGGCGTTTTCTACACAGAGTCCCCACTTTTTTCCACAACATGGCGTTTTCCACACAGACTCCCCATTGTCACTGGAAAATCGAGAAAATCCGTTTAGCAAAGTTTTTTCTTCGGTATAAGGTGTATATATTCTGAAAGTACGTTTCGAGACCTTTCAATTGATGTGGGTCTCCATACTGCATCCATTTTAGTTTTTGCGCAATATGGCGTTTTCTACCCAGAGTCCCCACTGTCACTGAGACTTGCAATGAAAATCGAGAAAATCCGTTAGGCGAAGGTTTGTTTTTCGGAATATGGTGTGTATATTCTGACAGTACATTTTGAGACCTTTCAATTGATGTGGGTCTCCATACTGCATCCATTTTAGTTTTTGCGCAATATGGCGTTTTCTACACAGAGTCCCCACTGTCACTGAGACTTGCAAGGAAAATCGAGAAAATCCGTTAGGCGAAGGTTTGTTTTCCGGCATATGGGGGGTATATTCTGAAAGTACGGTTCGAGACCTTTCAATTGATGTGCGTATCAATACTGCTGTCCATTTTAGTTTTTGCGCAATATGGCGTTTTCTACACAGAGTCCCCACTGTCACTGAGACTTGCAACCTGGAAAATCGAGAAAATCCGTTAGGCGAAAGTTTGTTTTTCGGCATATGGATGTATTTATTCTGAAAGTACATTTCGAGACCTTTCAATTGATGTGGGTATCAATACTGCATCCATTTTAGTTTTTGCGCAATATGGCGTTTTCTACACAGAGTCCCCACTGTCACTGAGACTTGCAATGAAAATCGAGAAAATCCGTTAGGCGAAGGTTTGTTTTTCGGCATATGGTGTATATATTCTGAAAGTACATTTTGAGACCTTTCAATTGATATGGGTCTCCATACTGCATCCATTTTAGTTTTTGCGCAATATGGCGTTTTCTACACAGAGTCCCCACTTTTTTCCACAACACTGGAAAATCGAGAAAATCCGTTTAGCAAAGTTTTTTCTTCGGTATAAGGTGTATATATTCTGAAAGTATATTTCGAGACCTTTCAATTGATGTGGGTCTCCATACTGCATCCATTTTAGTTTTTGCGCAATATGGCGTTTTCTACACAGAGTCCCCACTGTCACTGAGACTTGCAATGAAAATCGAGAAAATCCGTTAGGCGAAGGTTTGTTTTTCGGAATATGGTGTGTATATTCTGACAGTACATTTTGAGACCTTTCAATTGATGTGGGTCTCCATACTGCATCCATTTTAGTTTTTGCGCAATATGGCGTTTTCTACACAGAGTCCCCACTGTCACTGAGACTTGCAAGGAAAATCGACAAAATCCGTTAGGCGAAAGTTTGTTTTTCGGCATAGGGTGTATATATTCTGAAAGTACATTTCGAGACCTTTCAATTGATGTGCGTATCAATACTGCATCCATTTTAGTTTTTGCGCAATATGGCGTTTTCTACCCAGAGTCCCCACTGTCACTGAGACTTGCAACCAAAATCGAGAAAATCCGTTAGGCGAAGGTTTGTTTTTATGGTGTGTATATTCTGAAAGTACATTTCGAGACCTTTCAATTGATGTGCGTATCAATACTGCATCCATTTTAGTTTTTGCGCAATATGGCGTTTTCTACACAGAGTCCCCACTTTTTTCCACAACATGGCGTTTTCTACACAGACTCCCCATTGTCACTGGAAAATCGAGAAAATCCGTTTAGCAAAGTTTTTTCTTCGGTATAAGGTGTATATATTCTGAAAGTACGTTTCGAGACCTTTCAATTGATGTGGGTCTCCATACTGCATCCATTTTAGTTTTTGCGCAATATGGCGTTTTCTACCCAGAGTCCCCACTGTCACTGAGACTTGCAATGAAAATCGAGAAAATCCGTTAGGCGAAGGTTTGTTTTTCGGAATATGGTGTGTATATTCTGACAGTACATTTTGAGACCTTTCAATTGATGTGGGTCTCCATACTGCATCCATTTTAGTTTTTGCGCAATATGGCGTTTTCTACACAGAGTCCCCACTGTCACTGAGACTTGCAAGGAAAATCGACAAAATCCGTTAGGCGAAAGTTTGTTTTTCGGCATAGGGTGCATATATTCTGAAAGTACATTTCGAGACCTTTCAATTGATGTGCGTATCAATACTGCATCCATTTTAGTTTTTGCGCAATATGGCGTTTTCTACACAGAGTCCCCACTTTTTTCCACAACATGGCGTTTTCTACACAGACTCCCCATTGTCACTGGAAAATCGAGAAAATCCGTTTAGCAAAGTTTTTTTTCGGTATAAGGTGTATATATTCTGAAAGTACATTTCGAGACCTTTCAATTGATGTGGGTCTCCATACTGCATCCATTTTAGTTTTTGCGCAATATGGCGTTTTCTACACAGAGTCCCCACTGTCACTGAGACTTGCAATGAAAATCGAGAAAATCCGTTAGGCGAAGGTTTGTTTTTCGGAATATGGTGTGTATATTCTGACAGTACATTTTGAGACCTTTCAATTGATGTGGGTCTCCATACTGCATCCATTTTAGTTTTTGCGCAATATGGCGTTTTCTACACAGAGTCCCCACTGTCACTGAGACTTGCAAGGAAAATCGAGAAAATCCGTTAGGCGAAAGTTTGTTTTTCGGCATAGGGTGTATATATTCTGAAAGTACATTTCGAGACCTTTCAATTGATGTGCGTATCAATACTGCATCCATTTTAGTTTTTGCGCAATATGGCGTTTTCTACCCAGAGTCCCCACTGTCACTGAGACTTTGCAACCAAAATCGAGAAAATCCGTTAGGCGAAGGTTTGTTTTTCGGCATATGGTGTGTATATTCTGAAAGTACATTTCGAGACCTTTCAATTGATGTGCGTATCAATACTGCATCCATTTTAGTTTTTGCGCAATATGGCGTTTTCTACACAGAGTCCCCACTTTTTTACACAATATGGCGTTTTCTACACAGACTCCCCATTGTCACTGGAAAATCGAGAAAATCCGTTTAGCAAAGTTTTTTCTTCGGTATAAGGTGTATATATTCTGAAAGTACGTTTCGAGACCTTTCAATTGATGTGGGTCTCCATACTGCATCCATTTTAGTTTTTGCGCAATATGGCGTTTTCTACCCAGAGTCCCCACTGTCACTGAGACTTGCAATGAAAATCGAGAAAATCCGTTAGGCGAAGGTTTGTTTTTCGGAATATGGTGTGTATATTCTGACAGTACATTTTGAGACCTTTCAATTGATGTGGGTCTCCATACTGCATCCATTTTAGTTTTTGCGCAATATGGCGTTTTCTACACAGAGTCCCCACTGTCACTGAGACTTGCAAGGAAAATCGACAAAATCCGTTAGGCGAAAGTTTGTTTTTCGGCATAGGGTGTATATATTCTGAAAGTACATTTCGAGACCTTTCAATTGATGTGGGTATCAATACTGCATCCATTTTAGTTTTTGCGCAATATGGCGTTTTCTACCCAGAGTCCCCACTGTCACTGAGACTTGCAACCAAAATCGAGAAAATCCGTTAGGCGAAGGTTTGTTTTTAGGCATATGGTGTGTATATTCTGAAAGTACATTTCGAGACCTTTCAATTGATGTGCGTATCAATACTGCATCCATTTTAGTTTTTGCGCAATATGGCGTTTTCTACACAGAGTCCCCACTTTTTTCCACAACATGGCGTTTTCTACACAGACTCCCCATTGTCACTGGAAAATCGAGAAAATCCGTTTAGCAAAGTTTTTTCTTCGGTATAAGGTGTATATATTCTGAAAGTACGTTTCGAGACCTTTCAATTGATGTGGGTCTCCATACTGCATCCATTTTAGTTTTTGCGCAATATGGCGTTTTCTACACAGAGTCCCCACTGTCACTGAGACTTGCAATGAAAATCGAGAAAATCCGTTAGGCGAAGGTTTGTTTTTCGGAATATGGTGTGTATATTCTGAAAGTACATTTTGAGACCTTTCAATTGATGTGGGTCTCCATACTGCATCCATTTTAGTTTTTGCGCAATATGGCGTTTTCTACACAGAGTCCCCACTGTCACTGAGACTTGCAAGGAAAATCGAGAAAATCCGTTAGGCGAAAGTTTGTTTTTCGGCATAGGGTGTATATATTCTGAAAGTACATTTCGAGACCTTTCAATTGATGTGGGTATCAATACTGCATCCATTTTAGTTTTTGCGCAATATGGCGTTTTCTACACAGAGTCCCCACTGTCACTGAGACTTGCAACTGGAAAATCGAGAAAATCCGTTAGGCAAAGTTTTTTTTCGGCATAGGTGTATATATTCTGAAAGTACATTTCGAGACCTTTCAATTGATGTGGGTATCAATACTGCATCCATTTTAGTTTTTGCGCAATATGGCGTTTTCTACACAGAGTCCCCACTGTCACTGAGACTTGCAACCAAAATCGAGAAAATCCGTTAGGCGAAGGTTTGTTTTCCGGCATATGGTGAAAGTACATTTCGAGACCTTTCAATTGATGTGGGTCTCCATACTGCATCCATTTTAGTTTTTGCGCTATATGGCGTTTTCTACACAGAATCGCCACTGTCACTGAGACTTGCAAGGAAAATCGAGAAAGTCCGTTAGGCGAAAGTTTGTTTTTCGGTATAAGGTGTATATATTCTGAAAGTACATTCCGAGACCTTTCAATTGATGTGGGTCTCCATACTGCATCCATTTTAGTTTTTGCGCAATATGGCGTTTTCTACACAGAGTCCCCACTTTTTTCCACAACATGGCGTTTTCTACACAGACTCCCCATTGTCACTGGAAAATCGAGAAAATCCGTTTAGCAAAGTTTTTTATTCGGTATAAGGTGTATATATTCTGAAAGTACGTTTCGAGACCTTTCAATTGATGTGGGTCTCCATACTGCATCCATTTTAGTTTTTGCGCAATATGGCGTTTTCTACCCAGAGTCCCCACTGTCACTGAGACTTGCAATGAAAATCGAGAAAATCCGTTAGGCGAAGGTTTGTTTTTCGGAATATGGTGTGTATATTCTGACAATTTGCGCAATATGGCGTTTTCTACACAGAGTCCCCACTGTCACTGAGACTTGCAATGAAAATCGAGAAAATCCGTTAGGCGAAGGTTTGTTTTTCGGTATTGGGTGTATATATTCTGAAAGTACATTTCGAGACCTTTCAATTGATGTGGGTCTCCATACTGCATCCATTTTAGTTTTTGCGCAATATGGCGTTTTCTACACAGAGTCCCCACTGTCACTGAGACTTGCAAGGAAAATCGAGAAAATCCGTTAGGCGAAGGTTTGTTTTCCGGCATATGGTGCGTATATTCTGAAAGTACATTTCGAGACCTTTCAATTGATGTGGGTACTGCATCCATTTTAGTTTTTGCGCAATATGGCGTTTTCTACACAGAGTCCCCACTGTCACTGAGACTTGCAAGGAAAATCGAGAAAGTCCGTTAGGCGAAAGTTTGTTTTTCGGTATAGGGTGTATATATTCTGAAAGTACATTTCGAGACCTTTCAATTGATGTGGGTATCAATACTGCATCCATTTTAGTTTTTGCGCAATATGGCGTTTTCTACACAGAGTCCCCACTGTCACTGAGACTTGCAAGGAAAATCGAGAAAATCCGTTAGGCGAAGGTTTGTTTTTCGGCATATGGTGTATATATTCTGAAAGTACATTTCGAGACCTTTCAATTGATGTGGGTATCAATACTGCATCCATTTTAGTTTTTGCGCAATATGGCGTTTTCTACACAGAGTCCCCACTTTTTTCCACAACATGGCGTTTTCTACACAGACTCCCCATTGTCACTGGAAAATCGAGAAAATCCGTTTAGCAAAGTTTTTTCTTCGGTATAAGGTGTATATATTCTGAAAGTACATTTCGAGACCTTTCAATTGATGTGGGTCTCCATACTGCATCCATTTTAGTTTTTGCGCAATATGGCGTTTTCTACACAGAGTCCCCACTGTCACTGAGACTTGCAAGGAAAATCGAGAAAATCCGTTAGGCGAAGGTTTGTTTTTCGGCATATGGTGTATATATTCTGAAAGTACATTTCGAGACCTTTCAATTGATGTGGGTATCAATACTGCATCCATTTTAGTTTTTGCGCAATATGGCGTTTTCTACACAGAGTCCCCACTGTCACTGAGACTTGCAAGGAAAATCGAGAAAATCCGTTAGGCAAAGTTTGTTTTTCGGCATAGGGTGTATATATTCTGAAAGTACATTTCGAGACCTTTCAATTGATGTGCGTATCAATACTGCATCCATTTTAGTTTTTGCGCAATATGGCGTTTTCTACACAGAGTCCCCACTTTTTTCCACAACATGGCGTTTTCTACACAGACTCCCCATTGTCACTGGAAAATCGAGAAAATCCGTTTAGCAAAGTTTTTTCTTCGGTATAAGGTGTATATATTCTGAAAGTACATTTCGAGACCTTTCAATTGATGTGGGTCTCCATACTGCATCCATTTTAGTTTTTGCGCAATATGGCGTTTTCTACCCAGAGTCCCCACTGTCACTGAGACTTGCAACCAAAATCGAGAAAATCCGTTAGGCGAAGGTTTGTTTTCCGGCATATGGTGTGTATATTCTGAAAGTACATTTCGAGACCTTTCAATTGATGTGGGTCTCCATACTGCATCCATTTTAGTTTTTGCGCTATATGGCGTTTTCTACACAGAATCGCCACTGTCACTGAGACTTGCAAGGAAAATCGAGAAAGTCCGTTAGGCGAAAGTTTGTTTTTCGGTATAAGGTGTATATATTCTGAAAGTACATTCCGAGACCTTTCAACTGATGTGGGTCTCCATACTGCATCCATTTTAGTTTTTGCGCAATATGGCGTTTTCTACACAGAGTCCCCACTTTTTTCCACAACATGGCGTTTTCTACACAGACTCCCCATTGTCACTGGAAAATCGAGAAAATCCGTTTAGCAAAGTTTTTTATTCGGTATAAGGTGTATATATTCTGAAAGTACGTTTCGAGACCTTTCAATTGATGTGGGTCTCCATACTGCATCCATTTTAGTTTTTGCGCAATATGGCGTTTTCTACCCAGAGTCCCCACTGTCACTGAGACTTGCAATGAAAATCGAGAAAATCCGTTAGGCGAAGGTTTGTTTTTCGGAATATGGTGTGTATATTCTGACAGTACATATGGCGTTTTCTACACAGACTCCCCATTGTCACTGGAAAATCGAGAAAATCCGTTTAGCAAAGTTTTTTCTTCGGTATATGGTGTATATATTCTGATAGTACGTTTCATGACCTTTCAATTGATGTGGGTATCAATACTGCATCCATTTTAGTTTTTGCGCAATATGGCGTTTTCTACACAGAGTCCCCACTGTCACTGAGACTTGCAAGGAAAATCGAGAAAATCCGTTAGGCGAAAGTTTGTTTTTCGGCATATGGTGTATATATTCTGAAAGTACATTTCGAGACCTTTCAATTGATGTGGGTATCAATACTGCATCCATTTTACTGCATATATCCATACTCCATATCCATATCCATACTCCATACTGCATTTCTACACAGAGTCCCCACTGTCACTGAGACTTGCAAGGAAAATCGAGAAAGTCCGTTAGGCGAAAGTTTGTTTTTCGGCATAGGGAGTATATATTCTGAAAGTACATTTCGAGACCTTTCAATTGATGTGGGTATCAATACTGCATCCATTTTAGTTTTTGCGCAATATGGCGTTTTCTACACAGAGTCCCCACTTTTTTCACAACATGGCGTTTTCTACACAGACTCCCCATTGTCACTGGAAAATCGAGAAAATCCGTTTAGCAAAGTTTTTTCTTCGGTATAAGGTGTATATATTCTGAAAGTACATTTCGAGACCTTTCAATTGATGTGGGTATCAATACTGCATCCATTTTAGTTTTTGCGCAATATGGCGTTTTCTACACAGAGTCCCCACTGTCACTGAGACTTGCAATGAAAATCGAGAAAATCCGTTAGGCGAAGGTTTGTTTTTCGGCATATGGTGTGTATATTCTGAAAGTACATTTCGAGACCTTTCAATTGATGTGGGAATCAATACTGCATCCATTTTAGTTTTTGCGTCCCCACTTTTTTCCACAAAATGGCGTTTTCTACACAGACTCCCCATTGTCACTGGAAAATCGAGAAAATCCGTTTAGCAAAGACTTGCAATGAAAATCAAGAAAATCCGTTAGGCGAAGGTTTGTTTTTCGGCATAGGGTGTATATATTCTGAAAGTACATTTCGAGACCTTTCAATTGATGTCCATTTTAGTTTTTGCGCAATATGGCGTTTTCTACACAGAGTCCCCACTTTTTTCCACAACATGGCGTTTTCTACACAGACTCCCCATTGTCACTGGAAAATCGAGAAAATCCGTTTAGCAAAGTTTTTTATTCGGTATAAGGTGTATATATTCTGAAAGTACGTTTCGAGACCTTTCAATTGATGTGGGTCTCCATACTGCATCCATTTTAGTTTTTGCGCAATATGGCGTTTTCTACCCAGAGTCCCCACTGTCACTGAGACTTGCAATGAAAATCGAGAAAATCCGTTAGGCGAAGGTTTGTTTTTCGGCATAGGGTCCCCACTGTCACTGTCACAGAGTCCCCACTGTCACTGAGACTTGCAACCAAAATCGAGAAAATCCGTTAGGCGAAGGTTTGTTTTTCGGCATATGGTGTATATATTCTGAAAGTACATTTCGAGACCTTTCAATTGATGTGGGTATCAATACTGCATCCATTTTAGTTTTTGCGCAATATGGCGTTTTCTACCCAGAGTCCCCACTGTCACTGAGACTTGCAAGGAAAATCGAGAAAATCCGTTAGGCGAAGGTTTGTTTTTCGGCATATGGTGTATATATTCTGAAAGTACATTTCGAGACCTTTCAATTGATGTGGGTATCAATACTGCATCCATTTTAGTTTTTGCGCAATATGGCGTTTTCTACACAGAGTCCCCACTTTTTTCCACAACATGGCGTTTTCTACACAGACTCCCCATTGTCACTGGAAAATCGAGAAAATCCGTTTAGCAAAGTTTTTTCTTCGGTATAAGGTGTATATATTCTGAAAGTACGTTTCGAGACCTTTCAATTGATGTGGGTCTTCATACTGCATCCATTTTAGTTTTTGCGCTATATGGCGTTTTCTACACAGAGTCCCCACTGTCACTGAGACTTGCAATGAAAATCGAGAAAATCCGTTAGGCGAAGGTTTGTTTTTCGGT
>NW_026876718.1:0-19899 GCF_032173495.1 Musca vetustissima
GCATGGCTAGCGTTTGTTTACCTGTGAGCTCAGTGGGTGCACTCTGTGAATGGCCTCCCTTTCAGTAACATTGGTTTACAGTTTTCGCAATTTGTCTGCATTTAAGCGTGGCCTTCCTCATCCTCCTCCGCCGCCGCCACATCGGAGATACACCATTTTCATTCATTTATTGACCCTTGAATACAATGTGTGGCCGGCCAATTGAAATGGTTTTACTCCGGTAGGCCAATTTGTAACTATGGCTTTGGTTTCATGGTTGGTTGCATTTTGGCCATAGGTTTGCTTCGGTTTTTCTGTTCATGCATTTGAAATGAATGCTCTACTCTGCCATTGTAACGCCCTCTATTCGGTAAATGAAATGTTGCTATTGTTGTTGTTGTAGTTTTGGTCAGTTTTTATGATTGGTAGTAATACACCATGACAGGCTATTGTTCAATGGTGGGAAGATGATGATATTGATATATCAGTTCGTAAAGAAAAATTTGGACTACTATAAGAAGGCGGGAGGGTCTTCTATAGGTAGAAATATTAGTTCTCTAAAATAAGACCTCTTGGGATTCTTTCAGAAAACCTGGTATAAGTCTTCTATAAGAAGTCCTCTAGGTATCGTGTAGGAAGACATTTAGGTCTTCTAAAAGAATACCTCTTCTATAAGAATATTTCTTTAATACAGACCCTCTGTAAGAAGACCTCTAGGTCTTTGAAAAATGTGTAGGTCTTATATAAGAAGATAACTAGGTTTTCTATAAGCAAATCTCTAGGCCTTTTTATAGGAATTCTATATAAAGAAATCTAGATGTTATAAAGGCAACATCTAGATCTTCTAAAATAATACTTTTACACCTACTATAAGAAGACTTCTAGATCTTTGATTATTAGGTCTTCTATAAGCAAGGATGTGTGAAGACTTCTAGGTGTTCTATAAGAATACATCTAGGTATTTCAAAAACGAGACTACTAGAATACTACTTCTTCTAAAGGAAAGGACCTAGAGGTAGGTCTTCGCTAAAAATACCTCCTGGCCTTCTATAAGAATATATCTAATTCTCCCATTCAAATACCTAATTGCCTTCTAAATGGTCTGCTATAAGATGATATATGTATAGGTATGACCTCTTAGCCTCGAAGGCCTTCCATGTATAGAAGACTTGTATACCTATTAGGGTGTTTAGAAGTCCTATGAGATCCTCTCTGTATCGAAGACCTATAAGGCTAAATATAGAGAAGGAATATAAGGCCATCTATATAAAGAAGACCACTGTGAATAATCATTCTTGTGGAAAAATTCGAACATCGATTTTAGAACTATAAGATCTTATAGATCTTATAGAAGATCAATAAGATCTTCTCTATATAGAAGAGCTTTGGGAAAATGTATTCATGTAGAACATTTTCTACAGAGTTCTATGGGCAAAAATTGCCTCCATCGAAGACCCATGAGGTCGCATATGTATAACAGATCTATGAGGTCTTCTATACATAAGCGAAAATATTTGTTCTTGTGGAAAAATGTGAAATGAATATCCAATAATTTTTTAGATCCATGAGACCTTCTATTTATGGAAGAGCTTTGAGAAAAGATATTTATCTATAGGAATACCTATTGGTTTTCTAGAAGCTTCCCTACTGCTTTTTTGTAAGAAGACATCCTATCAGATGACATAATTATGATCTAGCAAAATATATTCGTCTTCCACATCATAAAAAGTCCTTTTATAGTCCTTATATAGACAGAACATTTTAATTTCTATATTCTATAGGCAGAATATGTCAAAGTTCTTTTATAGACAGACGATCCTAGAGATATACTATAGAAAGAACACCTTAAAGTTCTTCCATAGGCAGAAGAGATAAAAGGTTTTCTACAGACATAAGATCTCTATCTCTTCTGGGGTAGTCCAGAAGTCTTCGGAGGTAGTCCAGAAGTCTTCTGAGGTAGTCCAAACTACTTCAGAGGTAGGTAGTCCATAGATAGAATACTTCTGAGGTCCTGTGCAGATAGAAGTCATCAATGGTCTCTTGTGGACAGAAGATCTCGATGGTCCGCTATTGATGGAACAACTTTAATATACTTTACTGACAGAAGCTTCGCATGTCTTCTGTAGACCTCAAAAGACTTCGATGAAAATAAATTTTTTCTTAAAATTGTACATCAAATGTTTGAATAGTCAGAATACCTGTAATATTTAAAAAAGGCAGAATAGAATAGTATGTCAAAATAGATGCGGAACTTTTAGAATGGATTTTGTTTTGTGTTTGGTTTGGCACATTTTTTTTATCGGTTTTTGAAAATTTTCAAAATGGAATTTTGTTTAAAATCGATCAACCCTGAATTTAAGTTATCTTGAAACATTCGTGATGAGTTACAAGACTTTTATTCGACATGTATGTCCGTATCTTTAAAGTCAATGACGTTTCTACAAAGCTTTCAGGGAACTTTTGTTTATTGAACTGAGAATATTCAGAGCTAAATGCCTGTTTTTGGGACTTTCGACATTTTTCACAGTCGAATGATGGATTTATTTTAGCGTTGATCCCAAAATCTCTCTCAGGACTTGGATCGGATCTTTCTAAACCAGATCTCATAATTTAAGACTTCGATTGAAAATTTTTAAGTCTAGATTTGGGTTCTGAATTTTGTGAACCTTGATTTCTGGGTACTCTGTTTTCAAACCAAGATGTGGAGTTTGCGACTTACGAAACTATGCCGATTGATTTCGGATCTGAATCCAAGATTATACGATTTCTATGGGCTTTTCAGTTTAGAATTTGGTATCAGATTAGAGTATGGGACTGTTAATTGTTTTTACTTTATATTCGACAAACTCTGAAAATTGTACCACTGAGGACACTTTTTTCTATAGAAAAAAAAAATCCTCAGTGCCTCTGAAGACTCTTCTTTCTATAGATGAATATTCCACAGTACCTCCGACGACTATTTTTTATAGAAAAAATGCTCTGTAGCACTGAGAACTCTTGTTTCTATAAAAAAATCCTCTGTACTTTGAGGACTTTTTTTCTATAGCAAAAAATCCTCAGTACCACTGAGGACTCTTCCTTCTTTATATAAATATTCCATAGTACCTCCGACTACTATTTTTTCTATAGAACAAATTGTCAGTAGCACTGAGAACTCTTGTTTTTAAAAAATCCGCAGTCATTTGAGGATCCTTTTTTACAGAAAAAAATCCTTAGTACCTCTGAGAACTCTTTTTTATATAGGAAAAAATTCCTCACTACTTTTAGGACTCTTTTTTCTATAGAAAAAATGTTCTCAAAGATGACTCGTTTTTTCTATACAAAAAGCCTCAGTACTCTGGATTGATATCTACTCAGATTTGATATCTTCTACGGAAAATTTTGATAGCCGAATACTGGATTTGGTTTGTACGGAAAATTAAATATTTTTGGAACTTTTAAGTTCATGCATTCCATGACATTTTTATGCCTAGGTTTGGGAAATATTCAGACTTCGGTAATATACAAAAACGTTAAAATTTCAAATGCGGCCTCTGACCGAAACGTCTTAGTCCTGGTTCTGAGATTGTTCGGCCTTTTATTTTATGTCTATGGTCTACTTTCTTCACGAATTTTTTTTATACGTGCATCTAAGACTTTTCTATATGGGTCGCGAACTTTTAAGGTCAGTTTTTGGCCTGTTACATTTCATGGGATTTAAATCTTTTTAATAAAAAACTTTTACCTCGGTTTTGGAGCTATACATTCTGACTTAGAAACTCAGAGGATGGTATTCTATCCTAAGAGGTTCTCAAAGAAGGTTTATACTCATAAAACATCATCAAGGCCCATTTGGACTCTGTTTGATCTGATGCTCTTCGGCCCCTAAACGTTTTGGAGAATGTTGTCCATCTATCGAATATCACAAAATGCTACGAATCATATTTGGTCTTTAATTATTTTTAGGATTTTTTTAAATGGACTTCAAGAAAATTTCAATTTTTTTAAAGAAGTTCTCAAATGATTTTAACCCATGAAGTATCTCAAAGGAATCTAGTGATACAACATTTCCTTGAAAAACGCATATCACACTCCTTTATATTCCAATTGGAAATAAATATTCCATGTGGACAATAAACATTTATATGCCACTCGTTTTATGATGTGTTAATAACACACATTCTCTTTACTTTATTCATGTTTTTATTTTACCCACAATTTACAACTAAAAGTTCAACATTGCATGGCCAGAGTCGGATAAACTATTCCCCGCCATATGCAGCAACGAATTCCCGTAATACGGGTGTGAAAAAAATGTCACCGTAAATAAACACGGAACACCGAGAGAGGGGGAGAGTGCGAGTGGAAAAAAGATTACGACACATTTAACACGACACGTGATAATTGGCCAGTTGATGTTTCTGCTGCTGCTATGCTTTGGCTAAATAGTTGGATAGCTGGTTGGCCATTCATATTGGGTTGGCTGCCTGGCTAGCTAGCTGGTTGTGTGGCGAGATTGCATGTGAAAATTTGTGACCACAAAAGTAATGTCGGTATGTCTGTCTGTCCGTCCAATACCCAAAAGCCCGGTTAGTGGGAAATGCGATACGAACGAAACGCAAAAATGAAAGATTTATGTATTCTCGCACAGCCATAAAAAACAATGAAGATGCCTCATCAATGGCAGAGATCAATGGAAATGGGTTGTTTATGGTGGAGGGGGGAAATATTGAAATATTGAGAAATATTTGTTTTTGGAAAATCGTTTGAGTTTATTTTTTCGATAAAAAAAGAGTTCTGAGGAGCTTTAAAAAAACAGTCTGTAAGGAAAGTAGTAAACATGACATACGTTAGACTACTCTAACTTCGGTGCGTTGTGCAACATTGTGTGACAATCGGCGTAACTTTGGATCTTTGGTGCCCAATTTACCTTAAATCGGACGAAAATATATATGGGAGCTATATCTAGATCTGAACCGATTTTCCCGAAACTTATCACACATAATTCTAGGCTTAATTCAGTACTTACTTACTTATAGCCTAGACAGACGACAGCCTTAATTTGCATTAAAAATTTCTTAATTTGAATTAATATTTACCCCTGACAGACATATAAATTGCCTAATTCAGCATAAATTCAGTTTGATTTTGTGCATTAACAACACATAAAAATGAGGATAATGTTCAAGTTAATTTGAATTAAGGCTGTTAATGCAAATTAAGGCTGTCGTCTGTCTAGGCTATTAGCTGGCTTGTTACAGAACGGTTGTTCCATAAGCGGAGCTTAAAAAAGATTTCCAAGCGCGTCGGTCTTGTGCGCAAGTCCACCAAATTGGAAGACCACGTTTTATATGCCTTTTGAGCAGGGGCCTTTTCATTCATCCGCACAACATGGTCTAGCCACCGTAGTCGCTGCAGCTCAATACGACTGACTATGTCGATGTCCGCGTTTAAATTTTAATGCTCGACGCCGATATTCACCGTCGACGCAGATCGGCCCGTGGATCTTTCGGAGAATTTTTCTCTCAAACACCTCAAGAACTGCCTCATCTGCTTGCGCAAGTACCCATGCTTCTGATCCATATAATAGAACGGGTAGTATCAGCGTCTTGTAAAGTGTGATTTTGGTCTGGCGGGAGGTGGCCTTGTTTCTAAACTGCTTACTTAGACTATAGTAGCATCTGTTGGTCATCACAATCCTTCTCAGAATTTCAAAACTGATGTCATTCGTTTTATTTATGGCGGTACCAAGGTATATAAAGTCTTTAACTACCTCGAAGCTGTAGTTCTCAAGTTCCACAGTTGGTCCGAGTCTATTGGACGTCTTGCGCGTTGATACCATCAGCTTGATCTTCTTGCCGTTTACTGCCAGACACACTTTGGCAGACTCCTTTTCAATTTGTTCAAAGGTGGCTGTTACCGCTCGCAATGTTCGACCCATTATATCAATGTCATCGGCGTAGGCGAGTAACATGTGTTGTTTGGTGTAGAGAGTGCCATTTCTTTAAAAAAGGTCACACGACAAACTGTCACCTTGTCTGAACCTTCGTTCGGTATTGAAGGGCTCCGACAGGTCCTTTCCTACTTTCACTGCTGACCTTGTGCCACTTAAAGTTATCCTGCATAGCCGTATTAATTTTGTAGGAATGCCGAACGCAGACATGGCTTTAAACACCACTGAACAGATAGGGCTGTCGAATGCGGCTTTATAGTCGACAAATAGGTGGGATGTGTCGATATGTTTTTCAGGATTTGGCGCATAGTGAAAATCTGGTCAATGGTGGATTTGCCAGGTCTGAAGCCGCATTGGTATGGTGCGATGATGTCATTGACCATTGGCTTCAATCGTTCACACAGCACACTGGATAGCACTTTATATGCGATAGGAAGTAGACTTATTCATCTATCGTTGGCATATACCGTCTTGTCTCCTTTTTTGTGCACGGGACACAGGATGCTGAGGTTCCAATCATTGGACATGCATTTATCTAGCCAAATTGTGCTAATCAGCTGATGCATGCTCCTGACCAGCATCTGGCCACCAGTCTTGAATAGTTCGGCTGGTAACCCATCGGCTCCTGCTGCTTTGTTGTTTATGAGCCGATTAATTGCTTTTATGACCTCATCTCTTATTGGTTCTGGGGTATCTTCTTCATCGCCACTATTTAATACTAGAAGCTTTTCGAAATGCTCCTTCCAGATCCTTAACACGCTGTCTGTATCTGTCACCAGGTTTCCTTCTTCATCTCTACAGGAGGATGTGCCTGCACCAACGCCTTCGGTTTGGGGTTTTACTCGTTGGTAAAATTTCCGGACTTTATTCTGACTCCTGTACATCTCGATTTGCTCACGCTCACGTTTTTCTTGTTCTTTCTTCTTTTTTCTGAAAACACGTTTCTCCTCTCTCCTTTTTTCCCGATAATTTGCCATCACGTTACATGTTGCTACTGTCTGCAGGGTTGCCCTATACGCCGCGTTTTTCACATCAGTAGCATTACGACACTCATGATCGTAGCATGGGTTTCTTGGTGGAGGTTTTTGGTACTCAATTGTTCTTTTTGCTGCAGTAGGGAGTGGGCAATTCTTTCCCATTGTGCTTCTATACTATTATCGGGACAAGAAGTGCTTTCTACAAGTAGATGGGTAAGCTGAGCGGAGTAGGCCTCGGCTACCTGTTGTGTTTGCAGCTTTGGAAGCTATATCTAAATCTGAACCGATTTTCTCGAAACTTAGCACACATCATTCAATATCGAATTCGAAATATATATAGGGACTTTGGTGCACCATTTACTTAAAATCGGACGAAACTATATATGAGAGCTATATCTAAATGTGAACCGATCTAAAATGAACCGATACTTAGCACACAGTATTCTACACCCAATTCAGTACCCTATGCCAAATTTCGTTCAAATTGAAAGATATATAGCGACTTTGGTACAGCATATACATAAGATAGGACGAAAATATATGTTAGCTATATTTAAATCTGAACCGATTTTCTAAAAACTGACACACATCACTCTACACTCAAGTCATTTTAGCCTTAATTCCGTACGCTGTGCCAAATTTCTTGCAAATCGAAAGATATATAAAGACTTTGGTACACCATTTACATAAAATCGGGCGAAAATATATATGAGAGCTATATCTAAATCTAAACCGATTTCCCCCAATTTCAATAGAGTTCGTCCTTGGGCCAAACAAATGAGCTATACCAAATTTCATCCAAATTAGATCATAAATGCGACCTGTACTTTGTTTACAATTTAACACCAACAGACGGACAGACGGACGGACGGACATGCATAAATCGACTCGGAAAGTGATTCTATGCATACTCTCAAAAGGAACCATGTGCCTATCTCGTTTCCTTTTGCCTGATAACCAATTCTTCCTCTTAAAGCAAAATTCAGGTTTTCATTTTTTTTTGTCCTGCATCCTTTCAACTTCATTTCAAAATAATTCTATAATTAACGATGTAATCTTTAATTACCAAACATTGTGCGAATTTGCAGTTGAGTGACTGAACCTATTTTTGCAAAGTGTCTCATGTCCGTGTTTAAACACATTCAGCACATTATTAATCATTCGACCTGTTTATCTGTGTGTCTGTCTGTCGATCCGACTGAATGTACGTTTCACTTTCAATTTGGTAATTTTCCTTTAGCATCATTGCTAACCACTTTTGTCAGCAAAAAAATGGAATGGAATGGAATATTCTTTGCAGGCGGCTGGCTCACTGGCCGGCAGCCATAATAATGGCCATCACCTCTAGAATAGAGGAGACAAAAACCAGTTTCAGGTCATGCAAGCAAGCAAATAACATGCAGATGCTGCTGCTCCAGTTTTCACAAAAAGCGAAAACAACAACAACAACGAGAAGAAAAAAATACGCAGATGCAATTCAAAAGTTTTTTTTTTTTTGTTTTTTGCATGTCGATATGACAATGAAACACCGAACGAACAGCACAAAAAAGCCAGCCTCTGACATTGGAACTTTACACTACTAATCAGACTCAGACTGATTCATGTTAAGTGGCGGACAGACATAGAACATTTTTTTTGTTTCTGTAGTTTTAGTGGTTTTTCCGATATGGATATTTTTCGGAACAATTCATGTTCGTTTTTTTTTTTTGAACTGAAAAAAAAAACATTAATTCTCAAGAAGGTCAGAAAGTATTGAATTTAAAACTACATCTTCGGCTATAAATAAATAAGTGTGATTGTTATCACATACGAGTACATGTCCATGTGTGTAGGTTTTGTAAGTTATTGTATCTATACATCGGGTTCGGAAGTTAATGTTGTCCGAAGTAAATTTTCATGTTGAACAATTATTTATTTGTTGTCGGAAATGAAATTTAATTCTTGCATATAATTATGCAAAATGTTTAATTTTTTGTTTTTAATTGGGAAATTATTTCCTAATTGTGTCATGGATCGATTATTTTAAATAATTGTAAAAATATATTTAATTAAAATTGAAATGTAAATTAGTTTTTTTAGAAAATTGATGTTCCTTTTAATAGAATATGTGAGAGTTATTAATAATTATACATAAATTAAAGGTTTACTTAAGGTCAAACATTATTTAGACGAGAAACATGGGGAGATTAAATTACTCGACAAAATCGCATAGCTCCATACTTAAACCAAATATATTGATAAGGGGTCTGTGTTAGGTTCCACATTAAGTTTTTTCTAAAGAATATTAGTGAAGGACTCTGCCAATATTAAGAATGGGTTTTTTTAAGAATAATTCTAATGGACTCTTGGGATAACAAACTTTAAATAATTTATTTAAAGGGCTCCGAGGACATTATGCGCGGATTTTTAACATAGTATTTCTTAAGAGGACCCCCATTCTCGGGGTCAAAAATTTTGTTGATATAATTCCTTAAAGGTTCTGTACATTTTTTAATGATTTTTTAAAGACGCGGCGGATATTAATAGAGTTTATTTAATATCTCTTAAGGACAAAATGGATGTTAATGACTCAGAAGTTATTAGGGGTGAGTCCTCAACGACCGGAGGATTCTTTTTCTATAAAAAAAAGAGTTTTCTGCACTTAAAGGACTTTTTTCTATAGAAAAAGGGACCTAAGTGATACTATGTAATTTTTTCTGTAGACAAAAAAATCCTCAGTGTGACAGTCCGCAGTGGTATTGAGGTTTCTATACCCTTCACCACACTGTGGTACAGGATATTACGTCATTGTGCATATGTTTGTAACAGGCAAAAGGAAACGAGATAGACACATGGTTACTTTTGAGAATATGCATAGAATCACTTTCTGAGTCGATTTACGCAGTCTGTCCGTCCGCCTGTCCATGTTATATTGCAAACAAAGGTCGTGTTTATGATCCGATTTGAATGAAGCTCATCTATTTAGCACAAGGACGAACCCTATTGGGAAAAAATTGGGAAAAAATCGGTTCAGATTTAGATATAGCTCCCATATATATTTTCGTTCGATTTTACGTAAATTATGCATCAAAGCCCATATACATCTTTCGATTTGCACGAAATTTGGCACAGCGTATTGAATTGAGTCTAAAATGATGTGTATTAAGTTTCGTAAAAATAGATCCCATAAGTATTTTCTTCCGATTTCATGTAAATGGTGTATCAAAGACCCTATATATCTTTCGATTTGCACGAAATTTGTCATAGCGTACTGAATTAAGCCTAGAATGATGTGTGCTAAGTTTCGTGAAAATCGGTTCAGATTTAGATATAGCTCCCATATATATTTTCGTCCGATTTTAGGTAAATAGTCCACTAAAGACCCTGGAAATCTTTCGATTTGCACGTAATTTGGCACAGCGTATTGAATTAAGTCTAGAATGATGTGTGCTAAGTTTCATGAAAATCGGTTAAGCTCCCATACATATTTTCGTCCGATTTAAGGTAAATGGTACACCAAAGTTCCAAAGTATATTATATAAATATTTGCACGAAATTTGTCATTGCGTACTGAATTAAGACTAGAATGATGTGTGTAAAGTTTCGTGGAAATCGTTTCAGATTTAGATATATCTCATATATATTTTCGTCCGATTTAATGTAAATGGTGCACCAAAGCCCCTATATATCATTCGATTTGCACGAAATTTGGCATAACGTTCCGAATTGGGTCTAAAATGATGTGTAATAAGTTTCGTAAAAATCGGTTCAGATTTAGATATAGCTCCCATAATTTTAAGTGATTATTTATACTCTTTCGAGTCGAGCTTGATGATCGAAGTTTTGCAATGAAAAGGAAAGCCAGGAGAAGAACCTACGTACCCACCATTATGCGACGCGTTTCGCCGTTGGTTAAGCGGCTCATCAGGCATATTGGGCATGTGGCTTTACAAAGGTCGTACGTTGATAAATTGTATTTATTCCGCCCTCATGCGAAAATTGGTTATGCGAATTAAATTAAAATTTGTCAAAGTTCGACATTTGTCTTCATTCTAGGAACAGACCTTTTCAAAGCAGATTTTTGTTGTAGCGATGGATAATTAATCCACACAGCTACAATTGCTTCCATGGTATACACATGTTTTTGCGCAACCGTTTTGGAAGTTGCAAAGAAGAAGCAAAGCCTCTCCGATTGATATGGCATTTTTTATAGTTTTCAGAATGGTTCAAATATCTATGTAGATCATACATTTAATTTCGCCTGATTCCACTTCAAAGGTTTTCTAAGATAATATAGCTTTTCTATCTACACGATAGAATATTAGGCTTCTTGTATGTACCTATAGTGGTAAGGGTATCATATAGTCGGCCCAGTCCGACTTTTGAACAATATTAAAAAACTTTAGTATGTAGATTTGTTAATATAGACTAGTATTGAGTAACAAATCTCAATACTAAAGTTTTTTAATATTGGCTCAAGTTTTGACATTTTGGTGATTTTGAGCTCGCTGTTCAACCGAGTAGGCTCTAATTTGATTTTCTTCCGACCAAAAATTATCAGTATAGGGGTTTGGTTTGGTATAGCACCCCTGTAGTGCTACCAACGCATTTTCCCACCCATTTGCCTGTAATTTGGTATAAAGCATTCTTGAAGGCTGAAATGCATATGTAGAGAAAATTATCAGCATAGGTTCTACGTTATTGTCATTGTCAGTATTTTGAAGTGTTTAGCCGCTTTTTCAATTTGTATGGGCTGTAATTTGGCAGTAGGGGATATTAGGTGGTCCCTAAGTGTATATAGGTCCAAGTTTCAACATGACGCCTACATAGAGGTCTCGTCTCATTTTCGGAATTTTTTTCGGTTTTATGAGCATATTGCCACTGGATTTTCAAAACAGATTCCTGCATTGACAAGGCCTCAAATGAAAGGTCCTGATATTGTGAAGGTTTTAGCCGAATATCCACTGAACTTGCTGTAATTTGGCAATACACAGTGAGTAAATTTATATTTATACCCTTCACCACACTGTGGTACAGGGTATTATGTCTTTGTGCATATCTTTGTAGCAGGCAAAAATAATCGAGATAGACCCATGGTTCCTTTTGAGAATATGCATAGAGTCACTTTCTGAGTCGAATTATGCATGTCCGTCTGTCCGTCCGTCCGTCCATGTATTTTTGTCAACAAAGTACTGGTCGCTTTTATGATCCGATCTGGATGAAATTTGGCACAGGTCACTTAATTGGCCCCAAGGACGAACCCTATTGGAGAAAATCGGTTCAGATTTAGATATAGCTCCCATATATAGTTTCGTCCGATTTAAAGTAAATTGTGCACCAAACTTCCAATATTGGTCCGATTGAAGCAAAATTTTGCACAGAGTACTGAAATAGGTCCCGAATGATGTATGCGAAATTTCTATACCTACAGGATATTGTAATATCTACAATGTCTTGCATGTACTCATAGTGGTGAAGGGTATCATATAGTCGGCCCGTCCGACTTTTGAACTTTCCTTACTGGTTTATATATGTTTCAGTTCATAATGCACGTGTATATATATACATAATTATTACAAAATTATAGGCATATGTCTTAACACGTCTATCACATTACATTATGTTTAGAAACTTAGCTAATTCATAGCACTAAAATACAATAATAGTACAAGATTTACAATGTTTAAGTTAAATATATAATTCGCAGATAATCACAAATTTCAAAATTTATTTACATTTTAATTTCAACAAATTTGCGCTACGCACAATTAATTTGTATGCCTATAATGGCGACCTTCAAAATCCTCCCTCAAAACACACACACACGCACATACAAACAATCAAATATATGTGTCAAAGTTTTGTTAACGATGATGATAATTTTTACGATTGAAGACAATTAAAGAGTCATTATTGTTGACAAGACTCCACCTTAATTCAGACAAATTTTTTATTCATTTGTCATTGAATTTTCGAAATCTTTAAAACCCCATAAAAAGCAACAGCAGAAGAAGATAATCTTGGGATTTTGGGGATTTTTTTCGTTTACTGTTACTGTTGTTGCAAACTTTTCATCGTGTAAATTTTGCTTGTGCGCGGTTTATCATCAGATCTTGGGATAAACGACAACAAAATTCATAAATCGGATAGCAACATCATCCACATCATCGTTAGCAGCATCATCCGGCTAAATAGTTAAGCAGACAGGCAGGTGGAGTAGTGTGACGTTCGCGGTGGCTGCGATTGGGTACAACGTTCATGCATGGTCAAAGTATGATTTCTAACGCAAACAATAATCAACGTTTTATTTGTTAAACAATTTGTTAACTAATAAGTAAAGTAAACCTGGCATTAATACCTTCCCGTTTTCTTTGGTGGGACTAGCCTTCTTGTTAACGAAAAATAGCCTATCTACGTATCTAAAAACAAAATATCGCACTAACAGTTCAGAACAAATAGGGTCGGAAATAATAACGTAATAATACTAAAAATGCCAAATTAATAATAAGGGAAGGGAAAATAACTTTCGGGTATTTAAAAAAAAAAAAAAAAAACAATTTGAAATAACGTGAAGTTTATTTTTATGGTTAAGCTTCCCTTACATTTTTGGTGTTGTAAGATCTTTTTGATTGTTTTATCATAGATATTATGATTCTTCGACAGATTTTTAAAGTTAGAGCTCTCAACAATAAAATATCTCAATCTCCGAGAATTTCTTAATCGCATTTTCCCAACATTACTTCCCATTTATTACCACTGATATGGGCGGAATTTATTGAAAATAAATAATTTTTATACCCTTCACCACACTGTGGTACAGGGTATTATGTCTTTGTGCATATGTTTGTAACAGGCAAAAATCTCAAATGGTTCCTTTTGAGAATATGCATTTCTGAGTCGATTTATGCATGTCCGTCCGTCCGTCTGTCCATGTTAAATTGTAAACAAAGTACAGATCGCATTTATGATCCGAATTGGATGAAATTTGGCACAGCTCATTTGTTTGGCCCAAGGACGAACCCTATTGAAATTGGGAAAAATCGGTTCAGATTTAGATATGGCTCCCATATATATTTTCGTCCAATTTAAGGTAAATGATGTACCAAAGTCCCTATATGTCTTACGATTTGCACGAAATTTGGCATAGCGTAAAGAATTAAGCCTTGAATGATGTGTGTTAAGTTTACTGAAAATCGGTCCAGATTTAGTTATAGCTTCCATATATATTTTCGTCCGATTAAATTTAAATGGTGTACCAATGTCCCTATATATCTTTCGATTTCCACGAAATTTGGCACAAAGTAATGAATTAAGTCTGGAATGGTATATGTTAAGTTTCCTGAAAATCAGTTCAGATTTAGATATAGCTCCCATATATATTTTCGTCCGATTTAACGTAAATGGTGCACCAATGTCCCTATATATCATTCGATTTGCACGAAATTTGTAACAGCGCACTGAATTAACTATAGAATGATGTGTGCTAAGTTTTGTAAAAGTCGGTCTAGATTTGGATATAGTTCCCATATATATTTTGTTCCGATTTTATGTAAATTGTGTACCAAAGTCCCTATATATCTTTCGATTTTCACGAAATTTGGCTTAGCGTACTGAATTGAGTCTAGAATGGCGTGTGTCACGTTTCGTGAAAATCGGTTCAGATTTAGATGTAGCTCATATATATATATATATTCGTTTCACTTTTCGTGCTTTCTTCTGATTTAATGTAAATTGTGCCCTAAAAACCTAAAGTTTGTCCGATTGCCACACAATTTTGTACAATGAACTGTAGTTAATATAAATAAATTTCTGGCAAGTCTCCGGTTTAGATTTAGATATAGGTGCACCAAACTCTTCATGTTTATCACATATTTATCCAAATAATCAACGGATGTCCTATTGATATTTCCTTTAAATTGATTTACATATTTTTGTCCCATTGTAAAAAGCAACCCTATATCTGACCAAATGAAAAATTTTGTATATTTTACTGGTCCTTCGAAAATTCGACGTCTGTTAGGATTCATCTGTTGAATATACCCAAAGTGGTGAAGGGTATCATATAGTCGGCCCCCTCCGACTTTACTACTTTCCTTACTGGTTTTTACTTGTTATTTATGTTTTTTTATATTTTAATTAATTTTTTTAGTCTCAAAAATTAAATGTTAAGAGTATATGTTTTATTTCCTTATAACAAGTGCAGTATGTCTCGTTTTTAATTTACTAATAAAAATTACAATTTAATTTTTGTTATACTTTCAGGTTCGTATAACAAGTCTGAAATAAAAAAATCGTAAGTGTATTTATTTTTTTTTATGGACAATGGAGACGATGATGCGCCAGTCTTTAAGACCAAGACATTAAACCATAAATATGTATGTACGCACTTGTGTATACCTTTAAAAATGAAAGTCAAATTAACGGTAGTTAAAATATAAATGGTCATCAAAACACCAACAACAACAACAACGTGGGTAAACAACGAAAATGACGTTTAAATGAAAATGAAAATTTTCTGTTCACGTTCATGGATTTTGAAAAGACGGAAAGAAGAAGAACGGACCATTAATGCAGTCGGTCGATGGGGGGCTGTCGTAAACAGCCGCAGCAGCAGCGACGTTGCTGCTGCAGCAGTTGTTGTTATTGTGCTGGTGGCCCACAAAAACGAAGAAGTATTCCCAGACATAATGACAAAAAAGCCAAAACTGAGATAGTTGTTTATGCCTACCCGTCTGAGAGACAGGCGGGCAGACAGACGAACTTCTGGCCAGCCAGCCATTCACCAGAAAAATTAAGAAACAAAAACACAATCAAAAGTCAGTGAATATTAAATGAATGGACAGGTGTGCGGACAAACCAGAGAGCAGGGCGCAACCATACACACACACACACGAAGAGAACGTCAGATAGAGCGACAGACAGACATGCAACAGGGCCATCCACTAGCCCAGACATCGTTTTGCAAAAGAATACGACATTCAATTAAAGAAGACGAAAATTTTCTCCACCATTTACCTTAAATAACTTGGCAGAGAGGTATTCACAGGCATCGGCAGTTAGTCAGCCAGCAAGCAAGCGAGTCGCTCATTCATTCAGTAGTCATGATTGGTTTGGACAGTTTTGTTTTTGGGGAACTTTTTCCTTTAGTGTTAATAAACATTTAAAGTTTTTGCTGATTGTTGTTGTCGTTGCTATTTTTTTGTTGTTCAGCAGTTTCATTTTGCCCAGGCTGGTAACAACTTTACAATAATTGTTGTTGTTGTCAGTTTGTTGTCTCTTTATTTTCATGGCTACAAAAATTGTTAGCAACAACAACAACAACAACACAAATAACAATAAATACAGTCGAAATATTTTTATAAACAAATTATTATCTCTTAATGTTTGTTACTGTTGTAATTAACCTAATTTTCACACCTTGTTCAGGAGTTACGTTTTTTTTCTTCGCTGAGTTTGAGACACGCAAAGTTAGTGCCATTGTCAATTTACTGTCGCCGTTGTTGTTGTTGCTGTTGCGGTAGTGGTGGCGTTTTCGTCGCCATAAAAAGATTTTATAAAGTTTTTTTTTCATACACTCCATTTTAATTTGATAGGCAAACAGTCAGTCGGTTCGTTCGTTCGTTTCCGAAAACCTTGTTAAGTGCTAAATGATTTGTTTTCATCTTTTTTTCTTCTTCTTCTAACAATGATTAGCAAATCGAATTTTTTTGTTCGATTTTTTTTGAAATGACAACCAAAAATAAATAAATTCATTTTTGGGTAATAATGTTATTTTTTCTCAAGTGACTTTGCGTCTGAGTATCTTTGGGGAATAACCTTGAAATTTTTACAGAAAAATTACTGTAAGAGTTTGTTACCTTATTTTTTGTGAAGAATGTCAGGGTTTTTTTGTACGGGGATTGAAATTGAATAGCAGTGTGATACATTTGTTGACAGTGAAGCCCATAGGTTTGGGACCCCCAACATTAAAGAAAGCAGTAAAGTCGGACTGCGCCGACTATATGATACCCCTTGCCACTTTGGGTATATTCTACATATGTATCCTAACAGACGTCGCCTTTTCGAAGGTATATTGACATGAAATTGGACGAACTACATTACATTTCATTCGGTCCGATTTAGAGTCGTTTGTGTACAATGGGACAAATTCATGTAAATCGATTTAAAACAAACATGAGACACACTATTCAGTATGCTGCACTGTTTAATATCCATCAGACTCCCGTCGATTATTTGGACGAAAGTATATGGAACCTAAGTCTGTATCTCCACCAATTTCAACAAAACGCAAACACGACATTCGTATGGGAGCTATATATAAATGCGAACCGATTTCAACGAAACATGCCAGATATTAATTTATATTAACTTCAGTACGTTTTGCAAAATGTTGTGTCAATTGGCCTAGGTTTGGGCCGTTAGTGCACCATTTACTTAAAATCGGATGAAAATATATATGGGAGCTATAGCTATATCTGAACCGATTTCTATGAAACTCAGCACAAATCATTCTAGTCTTAATTAAGTACGCTATGCCAAATTCCGTGCAAATCGGAAGATATATAGACACTTTGGTGCACCATTTACATAAAATCGGATGAAAATATATATGGAACCTATATCTAAATTTCAACCGATTTTCACGAAACTTAGCAGACATGATTTTACACTCAGTTCATTACGCTATACCAAATTTCGTGCAAATCGATAGAAATATCGAGGCTTTAGTGCACCATTCAAATAAAATTGGACGAAAATAAGATTTGAGCTATATCTAAATCTGCACCGATTTCCACGAAACTTAGCAGACATCAATTTAGACTTAATTCAGTACGCTATGCCAAATTTCGTGCGCATCGAAAAATATATAGGGACTTTGGTGCACCATTTACATAAAATCGGATGAAAATATATATGGGAGCTATATCTAAATCGGAACCGTTTTTTACGAAACTTAGCAGACATAATTCTAGTCTCAATTGAGTTCGCTGTTCCAAATTTTGAGTAAATCGAAGGACTTATTGGATCTTTGGTCAACCATTTACATAAAATTGGCAGGAAATTTATATTAGTTTTGTATATCTAAATTTCAACCGATTTTCACGAAACTTAGCAGACATCACTGTAGACTCATGTCATGTCACTCATGTCTACGTAATGACAAATTTCGTGCAAATGAAAATAAATATAGGGGATTTGGTGCAACATTTGTATAAAATCGGATAAAAGTATATATGGGAGCTATATATAAATCTGAACCGATTTTCATGAAACTTAGCACACGTCATTCTAGACTCAATTCAGTACGCTATGCCAAATTTCGTGCAAATCGAAAGAAATATAGAGGGTCCGGTGCACCATTTACATAAAATCGGACGAAAATATTTATGGGAGATATATCTAAATATGAAACGATTTTCAGGAAACCTAACACACGTCATTTTGGACCTAATATAGTACGCTGTGCCAAATTTAATGCAAATTGAAGGAAATATAGGGCCTTCGGAGCTCAATTAACATAAAATAGGACGAAAACATATGGGAGCTATATCTAATTCAAACCCGATTTTAATCAATTTCAATAGGGCTCGTACTTGGCGCAAAATAAATGAGCTGTACCAAAATTTATCCAAATCGGATTATAAATGCTACCTTTACTTAGTTTACAATTTAACGTCAACAGACGGACGGACGGACATAAATCGACTCAGAAAGTGATTCTAGGCATATTCTCAAAAGGAACCATGTGTCTATCTCGTTTCATTTTGCCTGTTACAAACATATGCACAAAACCATAATACCCTGTACCACAGTGTGGTAAAGAGTATAAAAACAGTGAACGGTGCATTATAGTTTGATGGGGCTGACCATATGATACCCTACACAACCAACACTTAGCATTATATTTGTTATTCGAAGCCTGGGTAATATTGTGCGATATTTGAACTCACCTGACCGATTATAGATTATAGAGAGAGGTCAGAAGTTCAACAGCGGCACCTTTTCCGAATCATACTTCCCGGTCAGATCACCCAATAATTGTGGCTTCTAGAGCCCAAAATAAAGTTTTCGATCCATTTCATCCCCGATATATCCCCGGATCATCATCGTAAATTACAAGCACCATCCCAGACCATAACCGGAACATCCTAGCCATCAGCGCTACATTTCCACCCCTTTAGTGTAGTAATGGTAATACTAAACAATATCAGAATACGTAAACCCCCTGTAAATATTTACGTCCAACTCCCACATCCCAGTGCATATAGTTGGTATCAATAGAAATGTCAACCACTCCTCTTGATAGTTTATTCAAGAGGAGTGGTTGTACTTTTAATTCGAGCCTATGACTTTCATGCCATAGAATTAATTTGTTTAATATTTCACACAAAAGTATGGGTCCATTTGTACCGCTAAATATTGACGGATCTTCGTCAAACCAGTTATGCTTACTCTTTGCCCAAATCCCCTTCCCCTTGTAAAATTGCGTGGTGTTCAGGTCATAATTGCAGCTTCTAGAGCGTTTATAAAAAGAGACAAAAAATAAATTTTTGGTCTAGTTCATCCTAAATATTAACTGATCCATACTCAAAACAATAGGGGTCTTCATAGGTCAGAATCTGCGTTAAATTCAACATTTCATGACGATTGGTCTATAACTGTGGCCTGTACCGTGTTTACAAATTATAGTGGTCAAACGGACGGACAGACATGTCTAGATCAACTCAGTAAGTCGATATATGACGATGGGTATACCAAAAGGTGGGTCTAGAACTAATATTTCGCGGCGTTACACACTCTTGGACCATACAAAGCTATAGTACCCTGACAACATACTAAATATTGACATGACCTTTATATATGGACCTATATGAAATATGATAACAACTTCAAAATATAGAAAACTTAGCGGGTCCGTTCTTGGACCCTATGTAAAAACATGAACATGTATCGTCGATATTTTTCCTGCGATGATTTCTCCTCAACTCCAAGCACTCGAGCAAAATTCAGCAACTTCGGTTTAAAATGCGG
>NW_026876719.1:0-20059 GCF_032173495.1 Musca vetustissima
TCATAAACAAGAGCCTCGACGGATCTATACTTCTTGCGAATATGTTCGGCCTCCATCCATTGGACATTGGTACGATGAATTTGATTTTCCAGTTGACAGACTAGCTACAATGCAAAAAGTGGACTATTTTTAATATTTTGCTTCTACAAAGGAAATTGAAAGACTTCATAAATGGAGTTTTATGGACATAGATTCCCATTAAAGAATTTTCAAAGAAACCTACAATGGAGTCATCATAGCAGACTTCTAATGCTTCTATAAAGGATCCTTCAACGGAGTCTTCATATGCCTATAAAGGAGTCTCTATAGACTCCTATAAATGAGTCTTTATAGACTCCTATAAAGAAGTCTTTATAGACTCCTATAAAGGAGTCTTCATAGACTCCTATAAAGGAGTCTTCATAGACTCCTAGAAAGGAGTCTTTATAGACTCCTGGCAAGGAGATTTTATAGACTCTTAGAAATGAGTCTTTATAGACTCCTATAAAGGAGTCTTTATAAACTCCAATAAAGGAGTCTTCATAGACTCCTATAAAGGAGTCTTAATAAACTCCTATAAAGGAATCTTTATAGACTCCTATAAAGGAGTCTTCATAGACTCCTATAAAGGAGTCTTCATAGACACCTATAAAGATGTCTTCATATACACCTATAAAAGAGTCTTCATAGACTCCTATAAAGGAGTCTTCATAGACTCCTATAAAGGAGTCTTCGTAGACTCCTATTAAGGAGTCTTCATAGACTCCTATTAAGGAGTCTTCATAGACTCCTATAAAGGAGTCTTCATAGACTCCTATATAGGAGTCTTCATAGACTCCTATAAAGGAATCTACATAGACTCCTATAAAGGAGTCTTCATAGACTCCTATAAAGGAGTCTTCATAGACTCCTATAAAGGAGTCTTCATAGACTCATATAAAGGAGTTTTCATAGACTCCCATAAAGGAGTCTTCATAGACTTCCATAAAGGAGTCTTCATTGACTCCTATAAAGGAGTCTTCATTGACTCCTATAAAGGAGTCTTCATAGACTCCTATAAAGGAGTCTTCGTAGACTCCTATAAAGGAGTCTTCATAGACTCCTATAAAGGAGTCTTCATAGACTCCTATAAAGGAGTCTTCATAGACTCCTATATAGGAGTCTTCATAGACTCCTATAAAGGAATCTTCATAGACTCCTATAAAGGAGTCTTCATGGACTCTATAAATATGAACTCCTATGAAGGAGTCTTCATGGACTCCCATAAAGGAGTCTTCATGGACTCCCATAAAGAAGACCTATAAAGGAATCTTTATAGACTCCTATAAAGGAGTCATAGACTCATAGACACCTATAAAGATGTCTTCATATACACCTATAAAAGAGTCTTCATAGACTCCTATAAAGGAGTAGACTCCTATAAAGGAGTCTTCGTAGACTCCTATTAAGGAGTCTTCATAGACTCCTATTAAGGAGTCTTCATAGACTCCTATAAAGGAGTCTTCATAGACTCCTATATAGGAGTCTTCATAGACTCCTATAAAGGAATCTACATAGACTCCTATAAAGGAGTCTTCATAGACTCCTATAAAGGAGTCTTCATAGACTCCTATAAAGGAGTCTTCATAGACTCATATAAAGGAGTTTTCATAGACTCCCATAAAGGAGTCTTCATAGACTTCCATAAAGGAGTCTTCATAGACTCCTATAAAGGAGTCTTCATAGACTCATATAAAGGAGTTTTCATAGACTCCCATAAAGGAGTCTTCATAGACTTCCATAAAGGAGTCTTCATTGACTCCTATAAAGGAGTCTTCATTGACTCCTATAAAGGAGTCTTCATAGACTCCTATAAAGGAGTCTTCGTAGACTCCTATAAAGGAGTCTTCATAGACTCCTATAAAGGAGTCTTCATAGACTCCTATAAAGGAGTCTTCATAGACTCCTATATAGGAGTCTTCATAGACTCCTATAAAGGAATCTTCATAGACTCCTATAAAGGAGTCTTCATGGACTCCTATAAAGGAGTCTTCATGAACTCCTATGAAGGAGTCTTCATGGACTCCCATAAAGGAGTCTTCATGGACTCCCATAAAGAAGACTTCATAGAATCATATAAAGAAGTCTTCATAGAATCCTATACAGGAGTCTTCACGGACACCTATAAAGGAGTCTTCATAGACTCCTATAAAGGAGTCTTAATAGACTCCTATAAAGGAGTCTTCATAGACTCCTATAAAGGAGTCTTCATAGACTCCTATAAAGGAGTCTTCATAGACTCCTATAAGGAGTCTTCATAGACTCCTATAAGGAGTCTTCATAGACTCCTATAAAGGAGTCTTCATAGACTCCTATAAGGAAGTCTTCATAGACTCCTATAAAGGAGTCTTCATAGACTCCTATAAAGGAGTCTTCATAGACTCCTATAAAGGAGTCTTCATAGACTCCTATAAAGGAAGTCTTCATAGACTCCTATAAAGGAATCTTCATAGACTCCTATAAAGGAGTCTTCATAGACTCCTATAAAGGAGACTTCATAGACTCCTATAAAGGAGTCTTCATAGACTCTGATAAAGGAGTCTTCATAGGCTCCTATAAAGGAGTCTTCATAGACTCCTATAAAGGAGTCGTTATAGACTCCTATAAAGGAGTCTTCATAGACTCCTATAAAGGAGTCGTTATATACTCCTATAAAGGAGTCTTCATAGACTCCTATAAAGGAGTCTTCATAGACTCCTATAAAGGAGTCTTCTAGACTCCTATAAAGGAGTCTTCATAGACTCCTATAAAGGAGTCTTAATAGACTCCTATAAAGGAGCTTCATGAGTACTCCTATAAAGGAGTCTTCATAGACTCCTATAAAGGAGTCTTCATAGACTCCTATAAAGGAGTCTTCATGGACTCCTATAAAGGAGTCTTCATAGACTCTTATTAAGGAGTCGTTATATATTCCTATAAAGGCGTCTCAATAAACTCTCATAATAGGCTCCTAGCCCTAAATATGAAGTTATATCAAGCCAATATCTCACCTTCCGATTATTATCCTCCTCCAATGTCTCTGGTGGTTTTTCACCCAAATTTTGTTCCTGTGCCTCTTTGTTCGCCACCAATTCCCGGTATTGCTCCATCAGCTTGGCAAAATGTTGCTTGCGACACTTGAAGCGATGCCTTAGCAAATCCAATTGTTTACGATTTTCGGTAATTTTTAAATCCGTCAAGAAAATGGCATCATCAACATTTTTCGCCCCAATTGGATAGCTTACCTTACCCACAACAATTGTGGGTAAAGCTGAACTAGTTTTTCGCACTTTCTCGCCAGGCACCGCAACCGCTGTTGTGGCTGGAGGTTCTTTCATAATAACCGAACGTTGCAAGGGATTGCGTAGACGACCACATTTAACAGTTAATTCTTTGATTTCCTTTTTCAACGTTGAAATGGTATCGCAGTTGATGCGATTTTGTTTTTGCCATTCAGCTAAATTGGCGGTCTTTTGGCCTTCTATAGAAATGAAATATAAAAGAAATAAAACAGTAATTTTATTGTCTCCTCAAATTCCGTGTAACTTTCTTACCTGCCAGTAAAATGCGTTTCTTAATTTCAGCAATTTTCTGATTGATATCCATTTTGTCCGTGTCCATTTTTACGGGATATTTATTTGTCTGTTATATTACGAAAAATATGTCAAACTATCCTCGGTCGAATGTATTGATTCGTTATTGTAGCCAAACATTTTCCATTGGCCCCAACAACGGTTGCTATAAACAAACTGAGTGAGGGATGCACAAACTATTTTGTTTATTGTCGGTTTCCTTGTTACTGTTAAATATACACAGAAATGTGATATGTCTGTTACACGATTTCCTCTCAAATTTTTCCTCTCCCTACAAAAATTATCTTATCGGTCCATATTTCAAAGTAACCCCCACAGAGCAGTACTCCAGTTATTCGGTATTTTGGTGACTTTAGGCTCGTTTTTTTCAAATGTATTGGTTTTAAAATGATATGTGGGATTCTCATTGGGTAGAAAATCCCCTATCAAAATGTACAACAATTGGTGCATATTTCGGGTACTTAGACACGATGGCTACGGGTTTCAAAAGATTTAACTGTAATATCATTGTTTTGAGTTCTCATGGGGTGTCAAATATTCTAATACCACTCTATTGTGCGTATTTTGTTTAAGCACATGCTCCCTTAAAATCGCTGTAATTCTAGTTTTTATGAGGTAAACATACAAAAGACTATGTGTGGACATATCCCCATATAGAGGTTCCGTTCCAATTGCTTCATTTTAAGGCTTAAGAAGCATTTCCCACGGAATGGTTGCAAAGAGGAACGCCACCCAAATTCGGCTCATGATTTAATATCGCTCCCATACAATGACGCGTTTATTTTTCGGTACATTGAAGTCAGTATCCCTTTTTTTAATTTTCTCAAATAAAGAACCTACTAGCAGACAGATATATTATACAATGGCACCATAAGAAGTTCCCGACCTCCAATTTCAATAAACTTTGTCATCACTTTCGGTTTTAAAAATTTGAAATTTGGTTTTTCATTTAAATCGGACCTTCCGGATGTCCCTTAAAATTTCAAGTGAAAATCACAACAACTCTTGTCGGAATAAACCGACAACAAGATTGCTTCTCAAACTTAAGGGGATACCCCATTCCTACACTAATCTAAATATGTCCGTTTACAATTTCGACTACAATTATTGTGTCAGCATCAAGCGACGGTAAAAGTGCTTCTCAATTTTTGAACACATTTTTCTCAAAGCAGTGTTTTTATGAATGGGAGGCACCATAGATAAAAACTAATAATCCAATATGTTCAAAATTTTATTCAAATTTATTCTGTATGTACGAACTAGGATAAATGTAATCTGCCAAGATCGTTCTTATTTTCTGACCCGATTTGTGGTCGGAAATAGAGTATTTTCCAGAAAACTAATTCTATATATATTCGCCATGTTTGAAGTTTATATACCTATTATCGTACCAGATACAGGCATGTAATTTCCGAATGCCGTTGTTTCGGGTCTAAGCGCCAATGAAGATTGTTTATGCAGACTTACTGAAAATTCCTGAAAATATTGTTTTTACTCACCAGTAAACCGGAATGTAAAATTACAGCAAATTCAATGGGAAAATGCTGCTAAAACTTTAAAAATTCTGAACATATGGGGACCATGTCGAAACAGAGACATAAAGTGAAATTGATCCTTTTGGGGGAATTTTCCACCACTTTTTGACGTATGGGCGGTATTTCAGCCACATGGGCAGTATTTCAGTCATACGGCCTTTCGCGTGGCTCTATCCACATTTGTCTAATTGTGTCAAATGGAATGATCTTGGTGACCAGTTGTTATCGTCACTACGAAACATTACGCGGCCTGGAAATGTCTCTTGTATAAAGCCATATTCGCTTGAGTTTTGTGACATGTGACATCATTTTGTTGAAACCACATATATATGTCGTATTCTGCGAAAGCAGGCAAGAAAGTAGGTTATTGACCATAGCGCTACGAATTGACAATTGTTTTCGTAGAAGTAATTATCAATAATTCTTTCGGGCCAAAGAGTGCATCAAAAAGTGATTTTTATACCCTTCACCACACTGCGGTACAGGGTATTATGTCTTTGTGCATATGTTTGTAACAGGCAAAAGGAACCGAGATAGACACAGGGTTCCTTTTGAAAATATGCATAGAATCAATTTCTAAGTCGATTTATGCATGTCGATTTATGCATGCAATAGGTCACTTATTTGGTCCAAGAACGAACCATATTGAAATTGGGAAAAATCGGTTCAAATTTAAGTATAGCTCCCATATATATTTTCGTCCGATTAAAAGTAAATGGTGCACCAAAGTATCTATATATCTTTAGATTTGCACGAAATTTCGCACAGCGTAATGAATTAGGTATCGAATGATGTGTGTTAAGATTCCTGAAAATCTGTTCAGATTTAGATATAGCTCCTATAGATATTCTCGTCCTATTAAATGTAAATGGTGCACCAAAATCCCTATATATCTTTTGATTCTATCATTCATCATTCTAGAATGATGTGTTTTAAGTTTCCTGAAAATCGGTTCAGATTTAGATATAGCCCATATATATGTATATATATATATATATATATATATTTTCGTCCGATTGAACGTAAACGGTGCACCAAAGTCCTCTCGATTTGCACGAAATTTGGCACAGCGTAATGAATTAGGTCTAGAATGATGTGTTAAGTCTCATGAAAATCGGTTCAGATTAAGATATAGCTCCCATATATATTTGTCCGATTTAATGTAAGTGGTGTACGAAAGTCCCTATATATATCTATCAATTTGCACGAAATTTGGCATAGTGTAAGTCCAGAATGATGTGTGCTAAGATTCGCTTCAGATTTAGACATAGCTCCGACATATTGTTTCTTCCAATTTTATGTAAGTTTGTCCGATTGCCACACAATTTTGTACAATGAACTGTAGTTTTGTTGAAATCGGTTCAAATTTGGATAGGGCTACCATATATATTTTCTCTCGATTTTAAGTAAATGGTGCACTAAACATAAACATGAGGAGGTTTATCAGATATTTATCCAAATAATCAACGGGTGACCGATTGATATTTGCTTTAAATTGAAAAATGAAAAATTTAGTATAGGTTGCAGAATGACATGTTTCATTTTACTGGTCCCTCAAAACTGCGACGTCTGTTAGGATTCATCTGTTGAATATATTCCAAAGTGGTGAAGGGTATCATATAGTCGGCCCTGTCCGACTTTACTCCACGAAGTGAGAAAAGAGCTTAGTCGTTGCAGAAATCTGTGTTCGAATAATTTCTATCCACACCCATTGTTCAAGCCCCACTTTTCTACGACGCACAGTGTCACGAACGCGAGATAAGATGAGAATTTATAGAAAACACTCCAATTAATGCAAATATGAAATTTAAAATTGATACGTCATGTAGTTTTTCTCTAAGAAGTCTCAAATCTGATCATTTTTTGCCAACTAATTTTTTCACATTATTTTTGAAAGGTTAACCCTGTATGTTAACCTCCAAAACCCCGAAAAGCAAAATTACAGCCACTTCGTTGTTCAAATGTGCCTAGAATCTCCAAAATACCAAAAATCGGCGGTGCCAACATATGAGTCGTTTATTTTGAAAGTAGTTTAAATCCATAATTTTTTATTGAGATATTTGACGGTTTGGGTCTGATTTTATTCAAAAATATTGTTAAGGGGACCCCCCCATTCTCGGGGTCAAAATTTTTGTTGATATAATTCGAATCTACACTGATTAAAGAATGTCTCTACAAAATTTCAAGTGAAAATCTCAAGAACTCTTGAAGATATAGCCGATTTATTGTGTCAGCATCAAGTGACGGCTGAAGGGCTTCTCAAACTTTAAACGCGTTTTTCTCTAAACATTTTTTTGCGAATGGCGGGCACGATAACTCAAAAACTAATAATCCAATCGGTTCCAAATTTTGCAACGTTTCTCTGGGAGTGTATAGCTCTCGTATGAACTAGAATAAAGCCAATCGGTGAAGATCTTCCTTATTTTTTAACTTGGTTTTTGGTAACAAATCGGCGATTTTCCAAAAATATTTTTTCAAAGGTCCAACATTTTGTTAATTTTAGAGCGAAGTCAATAATCCTAGTTCATACGAGAGCCAGACATGTACTCTTTCTAAAACCGTTGGAATTTTCGGATTCCGATGTTCCAGTGAGGAGTTATCATGCCCATAAAAAATAAGGACTATTCTTTAATTACAAAAAACAACAACAAAACAATAACAAAATTTTTTTGTAAATTATTTTTCTTCTCTTTTAAATCTTCAAATATATATATGTGCAAAGTTACAAACCTTAACAAGCATTGGTATTGATTTACCAGCCCATTGAAATTCTTGAAAAATTAAAATCGAGAATGGGTGGGGTTCCCTTAAGTGGTATTAATTTTGTTTGTTTGTGGCTTTGTGCCTTTAAACATGGTAGAATATTAAGCGTAATATGTTTTGCAAGTTTTTCTAGAAAATCAAGATTTGTATTAGAACCTAAAATTGACTTGAGCCACTTTTAAAATATACGACACATATCCAATTGGCAAAAACTCTAGTTTAGGTATTCTTCGACGAATATTTTGAGTTCTTCACACTATTCAAATATGTTAAACACTAAAATATACAAAAAATATTTTACCTACTTGATTAAAACTTTCATTTTTCGTTCATCACTCCAGTTCTGACTAATAGAGTTAGGGCGTATATGAGCAACATCACTGTCTTATTAGCACATGCCACCTGAAAATTCTCTATGACTGTGTGACGTAAATGGAATTATTTTCTTCTTCATTTGTGTTTCCGTTACCTTTTGTAAGCAATTTTATTTCCTCTTTCCTTAAAGATTGCCAAGCCCGTTTCCCGTTTTGTCATTTCACTCTTGTTTGGTATTACGAGTATAATGATGACGACGCCGACAACGTCGACGACATGTGTGTCGAGCCTTTTAATTTGTCATTAGTCCACTGGCTGTTCCAATTCTGTCTATTCAAATGTAAAGATGTGCAATTACACTGTCACAATTTGAAGCAAACGAAATAAGAGGGTTGTCTCTTAATATCACTTCAAACGGCAAATATGTAGGGAAAATGAGAGTTGTTTCTAGTTTTGTTTTAGTTCCATAATACTTCATTATCTACTACTGTCCTTCCCATGATATAACTTTTACTTGTTCTGCAAAATTTTAAAATCTATATTATTCCTACGTGTACTTTCTCTCTTTCTAGTTTGTAAAGTTTGTAGAATTTAAAGACATGGAAATAATTTAGAATGATTTTACAAGCATTGACAACAGATGTTGTTAACAGTCGCCCATTTATAGCAGTCATATTCTGTAGTATTGCGTTCTACAAAAAACGAGGAACACATTTTCTGATTTCAAATGTTTAGAAGGACATTTCCAGTACAAAGCCGTCGCCGTCCAATGAAATACCTAAAAACGTAATGTTGCCATTACAATGAAAATTTATGATAACTTAAAGTGTCATTGCAAACGATAACTGGGTACAAGGAGAATAACAAACAAACAAATAGGACATCATGAACAGGTGTTCTACACCAACATGAAACTAGGGAACAAATTACGTTTAGTTATAAGAAAGGGGTTTGTTGCGTCATTAGCAAAATAATACTGAATGTAAATGCATAGTTGGCCCACTTGAAAATATAATATTTGCTGAGTCCTTGTCTGGAATTATTTATATAAAATTAGGTACTTAAATACGGACGGTAACTAGAAATGTCATGTTCTGAAAAAATTTATATATTTAATTTGTCAATGAAAAAAAAAAACAAATAAAAGTAAAAGTGACCCCTTATACACGGTAAACTGTAATAGCGTTAGGTTGATGATCTTCAGACAGCGGTCCAGTAGTGACTGCCAACGAAGCACTTATCGTTTGAGAGGATTTGATTTGTAAATGGTGCACCAAAATCTCTATATATCTCTCGATTTGCACGAAATTTGGCAAAGCGTAATGAATTATGTCTAGAATGATGTGTGTTAAGTTTCCTGAAAATCGGTTCAGATTCAGATATAGCTCCCATAAATATTTTCGTCCGATTTAATGTAAATGGTGCACCAAAATCCCTTAAAATCTTTCGCACGAAATTTGGCACAGCGTAGTGAATTAGGCCTAGAATGATGTGTGTTATGTTTCCTGAAAATCGGTTCGGATTTAGATATAGGTCCCATATATATTTTCGTCCGATTTGATGTACATGGTGCACCAAAGTCCCTATATATCTTTCGATTTGCACGAAATTTGGCACAGGGTAATGAATTAGTCCTAGAATGATGTGTTTTAAATTTGTGAAAAACGGTTCAGATTTACATATAGCTCCCATATATATTTTCGTCCGATTTAATGTAAATGGTGCACCAAAGTCCCTATATATCTTTCGATTTCGATAATGAATTAGGTCTAGAGTGATGTGTGTTAAGATTCCTGGAAATCGGTTCAGATTTAGATATAGCTACCATATATATTTTCGTCCGATTTAATGTAAATGGTGCACCAAAATCCCTATATATCACTCGATTTGCACGAAATTTGGCACAGCGTAATGAATTAGTCCTAGAATGATGTGTGCTAAGTTTCCTGAAAATCGGTTCAGATTTAGATATAGCTCCCGTATATATTTTCGTTCCATTTAATGTAAATGGTGCACCAAAGTCCTTTAAAATCTTTCTATTAGCACGAAATTTGGCACAGCGTAATGACTTAGGCCTAGAATGATGTGTGTTAAGATTCGTGAAAATCGGTTCAGATTTAGATATAGGACCCATATATATTCGTCCGATTTAATGTAAACGGTGCACCATAGTCCCTACATATCTTTCGATTTGTACGAAATTTGGCACAGCGTAATGAATTAGGTCTCGAATGATGTGTGTTAAGATTCCTGAAAATCGGTTCAGATTTAGATATAGCTCCCGTATATATTTTCGTCCGATTGAATGTAAATGGTGCACCAAAGTCCCTAGAGTAACTTCGTGTAATGTGGACCACCATTTTCTTTTTTTGATATTGTGGGCGTACCAATCGTAAAATATATTCCAGGTCGAATAATATGTATATTTGTTGATAAAAATGTTATTGCATTATATTTCAAAAAACTCTAAACTGCGAACAAAAATAACTTGGCGGGTAATGTGGACCAGTATATGTGGGTAATGAGGATCAGTACGTTAAAGGTAGGTTGTTGCTTGGTTGTGATAAATTTAAATTTATTGCACTTTTGGGTAACAATGAATGCAAAAATATATGGGTTTATGTTTTGGAATAGTCCCCATTTAAGGGTACCGCCCCATTTGCGGTATTTCGAAGGTCCTTGCTTCATTATCCAACCGAAGCACCTGTAATTTCGCATATCGAGTTTTCAGAGGATAGAATACCTACTCGCATTTTAAATGCGCCCATGTTTCGAACTCATCCACATAAAAAGGTCCAAATTTTAATAGTGGTCCACATTACCCGACATTGAATATTTTTATTTAGAAATAATTATCGGCTTCAAAAATTAATAAACATTAAAAACCGCCGATTGTAATTAAAACTAAACGTATATTTTTGTTAAAGAAAACTAGAAAAACCACATAACTTCTTTATATTCGAGAAAAATAAAGTGTTCGACTATTTTGCAAAAACGTTCGACTATTGTGCTAAAAAAATTTCAAATCACACTTTTAAAATCAGAGCTATATTTTCTACTACTAAATTTTCAACTTTGCAATTATTTATTAAAAATCAAGTTTGATGTTTGTTTTCACTAATTAGGAAAACATTTATCAAGGCGGCATTGACATATTTCAAGCATTTTCTTAGATATAGGGGGTGGTCCACATTAGATGCCTGGTCCACATTACCCGAAGTTACTCTATATATCATTCGATTTGCACGAAATTTGGCACAGCGTAATGAATTAGTCCTAGAATGATGTGTGTTTTGAGTTTCCTGAAAATCGGTTCAGATTTGGATATAGCTCCCATATATACTTTCGTCCGATTTAATGTAAATGATGCACCAAAGTCCCTATATATCTTTCGATTTGCACGAAATTTGGCACAGCGTAATGAATTGCAGAATGACATGTTTATTTATCCAATTTCATTTTACTGGTCCTTTAAAAATGCGACGTCTGGTAGGATTCATCTGTTGAATATACCCAATGTGGTGAAGGGTATCATATAGTCGGCTCCGTCCGACTTTACTACTTTCATTACTGGTTCTATACTCTATTTGGTACGTTGTGCAAAATTTCTAGTCAATCTGACACTAATGAGGAGTTTGTGGCTCCATTTAATTAAAATGGGATGGAAAAGTTCATTGAAGCTATATCTAGACCGATTTCAACGAAGCCCTTCACAGGTTAGGCTATACTAATTTCAGTACGTTTTATGCCTATCGGCCATATTTTGTGTCCTTGGTGCAACACTCACTTTAAATCTGAGAAAAATATATAGGAGCAATATTCAAATCTGAACCGATTTTCACGAAAACTAACACACAACATTCTAGACTTAATTTAGTACGCAATGCCAAATTTCGTGCAAATCGAAAAATATATAGGGAGTTTGGTACACCATTTACATTTAATCGGACGATATTATATATATTGGAGCTATATATAAATCTGAACCGATTTTCACGAAACTTAGCATACATCATTCTAGAATTAATTTATTACCATATGTCAAATTTGGTGCAAATCGAAAGACATATAAAGATTGTGCTGCACCATTTACATTAAATCGGACGAAAATATATACGGGAGCTATATCTAAATCTGAACCGATATTTTCCCGATTTCAATAGGGTTCGTCCTTGGGCCAAATAAATCAGCCTTGTCAAATTTTATCCAATTCGGAACATAAATGCGACCTGTACTTTTTTTACAATTTAACGTGGACAGACGTCCGGACATTCATAAATCGAAAGTGATTCTATGCATATTCTCAAAAGGAACCATGTCTCTATATCGTTGCCTTTTGCCACAAAGTTGTAATACCCTGTACCACAGTGTTTAGAAGGATATATAAAAGTTGAAAATGCACATCTACTGACAATTTTCTGAAAAAATTATCCAAATATCTAAAATATATGTACTCGGACCTCTGCTTAATATGTCTAAGAGTTACTAACGGAATTGCAAATTAATATGAACTAAATTCGGTCGGTCTGAACTTCCATAAAAATTAAAAATACCTAAAATCGACATGGACTTTTGTATGGGGACACCCGATGAAAGTCATAAAACCTAACTGTATCCAATTCGGTTGAAAAATATGGTATAATGGGGGATCCCCGTTTATGGGGTCTACTCGAAAACAGTGGCTAATATTGATTACTTTTGAAAAGGTATTTTTCCCCGATGAGAATCCAAAATATGAAACTAAGACCTATTTAGCTGAATACGTGCTTAATTTCCGCAAAATATTGCTACTTCGGTGGAACCGTTATATGGAGGCTGCCTTAAAATTTGGACCAATATTTGGTTGAAACCGGATCCCAATATACCGAATATTAGAAATGTTTGGAAAGGTACTCATTTGCGGTATCCAAACGCAAGTGCTGTGCAATTGTATTTCGAGTTCATGGAGTGTGACCTACATCTACGCTGAAATTGATCAAATAGTTTCATATTTTGACATATCCCTACAGTTTTGCACCGAAGTGGTTTTAAAATATGTTTTTTTCGAGGTCTTTGTTTTGACATAGCTCTCATATAAAAGTGCCTCCCCATTTTCGTTTTTATACCCTTCACCACACTGTGGTACAGGGTATTATGTCTTTGTGCATATGTTTGTAACAGGTAAAAGGAAACGAGATAGACACATGGTTCCTTTTGAGAATATGCATAGAATCACTTTCTAAGTCGATTTATGCATGTCCGTCCGTCTGTCTGTCCATGTTAAATTGTAAACAAAGTACAGGTCGCATTTATGATCCGAATTGGATGAAATTTGGCATAGGTCACTTATTCGGCCCAAGGACGAACCGTATTGAAATTGGGAAAAACCGGTTCAGATTTAGATATAGCTCCCATATATATAATTAACCGACTTGATGTAAACGATCCCTATATATCTTTCGATTTGCACGAAATTTGGTACAGCCTAATCATTTAGGTCTAGAATTATGTGTGCCAAGTTTCGTGAAAATCGGTCCAGATTTAGATATAGCTTCCATATATAGTTTCGTCCGATTTCATGTAAATGGTGCACCAAAGTCCCTATATATCTTTCGATTTGCACGAAATTTGGCATAACGTACCGGATTGAGCCTAAAATGATGTCTGCCAAGTTTTGTGAAAATCGGTCCAGATTTTGATATAGCTCCCATATATAGTTTCGTCCGATGTCATGTAAATGGTGCACCAAAGTCCCTATATATCCTTCGATTTGCACGAAGTTTGTTATAACGCACTTAATTGAGCCTAGAATGATGTCTGCCTAGTTTCATGAAAATCGGTCCAGATTTAGATATAGCTCACATATATAGTTTCGTCAGATTTCATGTAAATGGTGCACCAAATTAGCTATATATCCTTCGATTTACACGAAATTTGGCATAACGTACTGAATTGAGCCTAGAGTGATGTCTGCCAAGTTTCGAGAAAATTGGTCAAGATTTCTATATAGCTCCCACATATATTTTCGTCCGATTTCATGTAAATGGTGCACCAAAGTCGCTATATATCTTTCGATTTGCACGAAATGTGGCATTACGTACGGAATTGAGCCCAGAGTAATGTCTGCCTTGTTTCGAGAAAATCGGTCCAGATTTAGATATAGATCCCTTTTATTATAGATTGATTTTAAGTAATTGACGCACCATGGAACCAACCGTTCTGAAATTAGTATAACCTAACTTGACAAGTTTGTTTGAATTCGCTTAATATTTGGATAGAGCTTCCATATATAGTTTAGCCCGATTTCAAGTAAATTGGGCATCAATCTCCTCATGTTAGTCAGATTGACATCAAATTTTGCACAACGTACAAAATTGAGCATAGAATTTCGTAGTTGGGTTTTCTAGAAGTACAGACATAGCCCAACGGATGACCTATTTATATTTGTTTGAAGTCGATTTACATACTTTATGGATAGATCTAGGTAGATTCACATTTAGATAAATATCACATATTTTATTTCATCCAATTTCATGTTAGTAGTCCTGTTTAATATACCCATAGTGGTGAAGGGTAACATATAGTCGGCCCCGTCCGACTATTCTACTTTTTTAAATGTTTTAGGATACGAAGTGTCCGTAATCTGACATTTACCAACCGCTGGTGCTGTGATTTAGGATTTCGGGCTTTTATATAGATTCGTGTTTTGACATATCCCCCATGTAAAGTTTTGCACAACTGTTTTTCAGTATTTTTAATTTTTCAGCCTCAAGACTGTTTGCTATATATTCGGCTTCTTTGAGTATATGTATGCATATATGTTTTTACGCAGAAAATGTTTGATATAGCCGCTATATAAAAGTCTCGCCTCACTTTCGGTATATTAACGATTTTTGCAGCATTTTCGCAACGAAATGTCTGTAATTGGAATTCTTGTTTTCTTGTAAATAAGAAACTGATTTTATATAGGTACATGGTCTTAAATTACCACCTTATGTTTGTTGGAGATCAGAGCCAAGGTAATTTTCACCGAAAACATACAAGCAGCAAGGTCCCGACCAATTCTACTTTTTTATAAACTCTTCAATATGTATTTATTTACAATGCTAAAAAAATTAATTATTTTGAGCAAATATCATTTTCTTGTCATTTGGAGGCGTATAATTTATTCAAAAAATTCCATAAAGTATACAAATCATAATACATCCATTACTACAAGTAATTGATTAAAATCTCTTCTCTGTGCCCAAATGTCGTCATGGTTATGTCGTTTTGTATTTTAAATTAAACATCATTTCATTATTATATTAAATATTAATTCGAAACGGATTTAAAAATATTCCCCGCCTTTCTACATCAATTACGCCAAAACAAAATCAGTCTACAAAAATAATTCAATTTCCCGCCACCCTCAAACAAAGTCGTAATATAGCTTTTCTCTATTTTGCCCATGGCTAAATGCTCCATTAATTTTGAAAAACCAAAGAAAAAATCAACTACAACTACAAAGACAAAAGAAACGGAATATTTTTAATCTTTGCTCTTTATTAGTCCTTCTTCTTCTTCTTTGTTCTCTTGAGAAACTAATCATTTATCCGTAGAGACAGCAACGTAGGCTTAAACTGTTTGCTGGTACCCCCAACAATGTTTTGCATAGAGATAGGCAAATCCTTTCCCTTTTTTACGTTTTTGTTGATGGCAAAGGAGAGGAGGGTTGAAGTCGGCTGACAAAACTTTGTTGACAAACGTTTAGATCCTAATTTCCGCTAAAGTTTTTTTCTGTTGTTGCAGAGAACGCTGATGATGATGTTCTGCCTGTTGTGACTTGTGTACCGTTGTATACCTTCGAAACATGTTTAAGTGGTACCTTGTGTTAATGCCTAGGCCGTCAGCTGCTGTCGTTGCTTTGCTTAGCTTAATTTACCTTTGCGCCAGGTTGTTGTGCTCCACAATAACAACAACAACAACAACTAAAGATTTTTATTTTATTATACACTCGTTCATTTGCCCATGGCCACAGCATTTAGTGTTCCTGTGACGTTGGTGTTTTTGTGTCCTGCCTCCTTATTCTTGTTCATTTGCCCACTAAATTGTATAATTGAAGTACACTTGAAGGATATTTTCTTAAGATGTTGTCACACCATTTTGTGTCTAAGGTGTGTTTTTTTCTACTTCGGGGTGTTGCTGTATGAGGATGGTGGGTAATAATTCGGGAATTATGGTTTTCCAGTCTTACAACGGATGTTTTACATAAAGGGAGCCTCTTACAGATCTTCTACAAATAGAATTCATTCTAGAGGGATTTCTACTTCTATATATATCAACCTTTCTATATGCATTTTATCAAAATAGCATTTTAAGATCTTCTACGTTTATTGGTGGTTCTTGAAGAAATATCCTTTAAAAATCCACACCAATTGCTGTTTGCTGATTACTTACTTAGCTGGCTTGTTACAGGACGGTTGTTCCATAAGCCGAGCTTAAAAAATATTTCCAAGCGCGTCGGTCTTGTGCAGAAGTCCACCAATTTGGAAGACCACGTTCCCAGATGTTGTTTTCTACTTGGTATTTCCATCTAGTTCGTGGCCTTCCCCTTCTACGGGAACCATCAGTAGGCTCGTTTTTATATGTCTTTTGAGCTGGGGCATTTTCATTCATCCGCACAACATGGCCTAGCCACCGTAGTCTCTGCAGCTCAATACGACTGGCTATGTCGATGTCCGCGTATAAACTGTAAAGCTCGTGGTTCATTCGACGCAAATCGACCCGTAGATCTTTAGGAGAATTTTTCTCTCAAACAACCCAAGAGCTGTCTCATCTGCTTGCGCAAGTACCCATGGTTCTGATCCATATAATATCACGGGTAGTATCAGCGTATTGTAAATTGTGAGTTTGGTCTGGCGGGAGGTGGCCTTGTTTTTAAACTGCTCACTAAGATCATAGTAGCATTTGTTGGCCATCACAATCCTTCTCCGAATTTCAAAACTTATGTCATTCGTTTTATTTATGGCGGTACCAAGGTATATAAAGTCTTTAACTACCTACACAACTATGTTGTCAGGGTATTATAGCTTTGTGCAGCCCAAAAGTTTGTAAAGCCGCGAAATATTGGTCCTAGACCCACCTTTAAATATACTGATCGTCACATCTCAACTAGTTGGGTCGATCTAGACATGTGTGTCCGTCCGCCCGCCCGTCTGTCCGTTATAATTTGTAAACACGATACAGGACACAGTTATGGACCGATCTTCACGAAAATTTGCATGTAGGATGGGTTCGGGCCAATGAAGACCCCTATTGTTTTTGGTAACGATCGGTTAATATTTAGGGGATGAAATGGACCAAATACTTAATTTTTGTCCGTTTTTCTGGCCGCAATTATGGCCCGAACTTGGCGATATTTGACATGGAGAAGGGGATCGGGCCGAAGAATAAGCATGCCTGTTTTGATAAAGATCGGTCAATATTTAGCGGGTCAAACGTACCCTGACTTTTGTGTGAAAAATTACAAAATATGTATTCTATGGCGTATATATTTACTCCTGTTGGACATAGGCCCGAGAAGTTGATAGTATGTTCAAGAGGAGTGGTTGACCTTTAAATTGTTACCAACTATATTGTCGTATGTACTCGGATGTGGGAGTTACACTGAAATATTTACAGTTGCTTACGTATTCAGATATTATTTAGAAACCCATTACCACACTGGAGGGCGGAAATATGGCGCTTATCGCTTCGAAATGTTCCATGAGGTTCCAGTTATGGTCAAGGACAACGCCTATAATTTTCGGCGATGATCAGATAATAATTTTGGGATGAAGTGGACCGAAAACTTACTTTTTTTAATTTTTTCGAGTCGACCTATAAGCCACAATTATAAGCCGAACATAACCACAGAACCCACGGTGAAGGGAATGTGAAAATGCAATTAGAAGGGCTGTACTGAATATTAGTTATATTTGTTGACCTCAAGTCGGTCAAGATGGTGCAACTCTCGCGAAATATTGCCCAGGCTCGGAATAAAAATCCGTAGAATGTTAGAGTTCCGATGTAGTTGTTATACTGCTCCGCTCACTGGTTTGATTTTTATAGATAGAAAACTTTCTAGCGATCTTCCATAGGCAAAATACTTGCTATCGGTCATTTGCAGAATATCTACCTTATAGTGGTCTCCATAGAATGTATAAATATCCTGAAATTATTCATCCCCACGTCGTTTCAAACAATTATTTTACTGTTCAACTCTCTCCTATCTCTCAAAAAGAAATCTCAACGACTATTTAAATAAATGGTCATTGAATTGTTAAATAAATCTGTTTGTGTTAGGTTTGGTTTTTTGTTCCTTCGAATGGTTCTAAGTCTCATTAAGGTGCTAAAATTGTCATATAGAAAAAACAGACAGACAACAGTTAACATGAAAAAAGGGGATGCTGGGTGGCGGTTGTTAAGCTACTTACAAGGACAAAACGCCTAAGCAAATACTTCAACTGAATTGCTGAATCAAGCAAGGGGGATGGCAGGGCATTATTACAAGAGTTTGTTTTTCAAGGGTGCCGCAATTTAATTAAAATGTTTAGTCAGTTTTATTGTCGCCTCACTTATTCCTTTTTTGTTTGTATTCATTCTATTTTCGTTTGGAATAGAAAATGTTATTAAGGAAGAAACAAGGAAAATTTGTGTGTGTGTAAATTGTCTGTCATAGGAATAGGAACAACTGTAGCTATGTTCTAAAAACAGGTCATATTTTTATGCCTTCATTTCGAATCTAATTCTTATTTCGGAATTTATAATTCCATATTTTAACATAAATTTATGACCATGACAACAGAAAATATAATAAATTTTCGTTTTATTTTTAATTGAAATGAGTAAACAATTTCGTATAATTCTAACGAAGATATGGGTAGCCATAACAATCTATAAGATCTTTGTGGTAGCATCTAATCTTTTTATGAAATATAAATAACTTTTTTTAAAGTGGTTATTCTTTTTAGATATTTTAATTTAAATAATTCGCCTGCAATAAGCATGAAATAGACGAAGAAAAAACACATATTTCTGAATTTTTTATATCGGTATTAAATTATAAAAGATGCTTGTGACGGGTAATATAGCTTTTTTAAATAAATTATATCATTTATTATTCACTACATATTTATGCAATAGTGGATCCTTTTAAGACAATATTAAATATATCCTATGGAAAGAAATCGCTAAGGATGCCTCTATTTCATGGTATGTCACATACTGATTTTCTATGGCATTACGTATATTTTTGGGACCCCATTTATAGGAAGACTATGTTATGGTGTTATAGGATAGTAGGTTATTCATGCTCGAAACTACAGACACTATACTTGGAATATTTATTTTTGTTTTAATTTAATTTTTTTATTGACTAAATTATAGCCACTTCCATGAGAAAAATCAGTATAAAATGTTTATATAAATCAGCCTTCCAGAACCCTTTATAACAAATTTCAGTCCTATCGGTTGGAAAACGCTGCTAGAGTCTTAAAGCTCCACCAAACCGTAAACTTACATTGAAAACTTTGGGTACGAAGATTTGACAAATAAGAACGAATTTCATTGAAAAACATACCCAAAACCCTAAAATACCAAATAATGGAGGATACCATTATATGGGGGGCTCAGGGACGTATTATATTATTATTATTATTTTATATTATATTATTATTATTTTATATTATATTATTATTATTTTATATTATATATATTATATTATTATTATTTTTCTTTAAATGAATTTAGTTTTGCAACAGAAAATTTTAAATTCCACTAGAATAATCTAAATTTCTACATGCACAAGAGGAATGGAAGAAAATCCCAGATGAAATGATAAGGAAAACAAGTGAA